>NW_020201284.1:56755-58103 GCF_001531365.2 Cynara cardunculus var. scolymus | reverse complement strand
TCAGATTGATGTCGCTGTTCCGCCATTAACCTGTAAAAAAAATCTAAAATATTAGAAACCATTTTATTCAAACAAAATATAAAAATTAAACTGTAAAAAATTAAAACAATTAAAAAAAATCGACATGAAAAAAAAAATTAAAACCTCAAAAACTAATACCAACACTTAGAGAAAAAAAATGAAACAAGTTGACCGGATTAGAAGTCCGGACAACATACGAACATTCTAACACTTAGAAGAAAAAAAAACAATTGTGACCGGATTAGAAATCCGGACAACAAAGCATTCACACACAAAAATTACTAAGTTTAAAAATGAAAAGGAATTAAATCGGACAATCATCAACCGGATTAAGGTTGATCGGATTGGACTCCGATCACCTTGTCCGGTGAAATATCCGTTCAACACAAAAAAATTCACACAGTAAAAATTTCAAAATAAAAATCAAAATACACACTAAACAATCAAAATACAAACAAAACGATCAAAATACAAACAAAAAGAAATCGAAATACACAAAATACACAATCAAACCAAGATAAAACCATTTTTATTTATGTTTATCCTTTTTTTATCCATTTTCAAATTCGATTATGAAGGTAATGAGAAGTTAAAGTCCAACAGTCCAAATGTTCAAAGTAAATCCATACGATCAAGGTATATGAATAAGAAATCAAATGATGTAGACCTTGATTAGCAAAGATGGAATAGTAGAATAGATTGACAGAGTAGAACTTGAACGATGAACCAAAGTTTAGCGGAGACGACGATGAATAGTTAAAGGAGATAAAAAGTAAAAAGTAAAAATGAGTCGACTGTTTATAGTCAAAGTCAAAAACCGTTCAGATTCTAAATCCCTCAAAGCTTATCTGGATTAGAATAAATCGGTCAAGAGGTGTCCGATTTATGAGATGAAAAATATCTAAGTGATAATCTAGACCATAAATCGCTCAAGGCATGTACGATTTAGAAGAATACCGGTCAAGACTTGTCCGGTTTAAGAATAAATCGCTCAATGAAGAAAGATAAATCGCTCAAGTTAGGAATTAAACCGCTCAAAGATTGAACGATTTAAAGACTTCGAAAAATGAATGAACTCAACAAGCGATTTAAGGAATACGGGCAAATGAACTCATCGATTTATTAAACTGCTCAATCTGTTGCAAAGTATATCTAATCTTATCCGGATAAGAGTTTATCATATAGCCTTTTGTCCAGATGTCTAAATCGGACAATAAATCGCTCAAGTGTTGTCCGGATTTTCAATAAATCGGACAATCCTTGTCCGGATTAGACTAAATCGGCCAAACACTTATATTTCAAAACTCAATTATCTTTCAAAAATTAG
>NW_020201284.1:52221-53396 GCF_001531365.2 Cynara cardunculus var. scolymus | reverse complement strand
TTAGATACAGAAGATATCACAGAATGCATGAATTGGTATGGTCTAAAAGAAGTAAAAGACTTAAGAAATTCATTCACTCTACACGGAGAACAACTGTTTTTACTATTTCTAATATCAAAAAATTCATCAACTGAATATCTTATTACAGAACTATTCAATTTCGAATAATTTAATACAAATTTAGTAAAATTATTCTTCTTTAGTTGAGTAGATGATTTGTTTTCTTCTTTTACTCTCCAATATGTCTTAAACTTCAATGCATTATCTGAAAAAGGAAAAAGAAAATTATCAGGTTTACTTGAATGTCGAACTTTCTTTTTTCTTAGTAAGCTTCTTCTGTTTCCTTGAATTCTTTTTTATTTTACTCTTTTTATAATAATCATTTTCGGAAATAGGTTTTTGATTAAAATTGTTTTGAAAATCTGAAGGTAAGTCAGAATCCTCAGTCGTATTGTTTTTAACAATAAAATCTTCATGTCTGGGTAAATTATTTGTAAAATCAAACTTATCAACTTCATCATCTAAGCAAACATCTGAATTTAAAATATTTGAAAAATTAATTTCTTCATTAAAAGTATTTATTTATTCTGAGTCATTAGCTTCACTTAAAGATTTTCGCACGAAAAATACTCAGATTCAGCATGTTCCGTTTTTCTTATATAATTTTGTAAAGATTCAATTTTATCTAAAAATTCTTGTTTTTGCTTATTAAATGAAAATCTTTCTTCATTTAAAGTCTTTTCCAACAGAACCACCTGTTTTTCTAAAATAAGAGTAGGAGTATAAGGTTTAGGTTCAACTGTTTTTGCTTCAAGCTCTGCTTTTGAATAACTATGGAAAAAATTTGTTGAAACTGCAGAGTCTTGATTTTTGTAACTTTCATTTAGTTTTGAATAATTAAACGGAACTTACATCTTGTCTTTTCTTTGACGATTAAGATCTTCTTTTTTTTCGACCTCGTTAGAATATTTTGTAAATTTTACTGAATACTCGGAACCACAAAAAATATATTCAGAATTGTATAAGGTCGGGGCATAACGTAAAGCTTTTTCTAAAAATTTAGGATTTTCATACTTCAGCCCTTCCCGAGGGTTAAAATATCTTGTTTCAGATGGTTTGTTTAAAAAAATGGTTTGATCGGTTTGTCCTCTTTTGTATAACATTTCTTCTTTAAC
>NW_020201284.1:50580-51756 GCF_001531365.2 Cynara cardunculus var. scolymus | reverse complement strand
AACAACTTCAGTTTCTTCTTCTTCGTCAGTCAGATTCAACCAGTGTTCATCCTCAGCCATAAGAGCTTTGCCGGCATCTCTTTGTTTGGACATAAGAAATTTATTCTTGTAGTAGTCGGTATCACGATTTACCGGCTTCCTACAATTTATAGCAAAGTGGCCTAGCTTACCACAGTTATAACAATTTTTGTTCTCATCAGCTGCACCTTTGATAAAATTCTTCTTTTCTTCCGGTTTTTTCTCATATTTCTTCTAGAACCTCTTTTCTTCATATTTCTTCTTCTCGCCAAACTTGTCTTTGTATTCATATTTTAAGCCTGACGAGAATCTCTGATTGTTCGAGTGTGGCCTTTTTGAGAACTTCTTCTGGAATGCTTTAGTCAGTATTGCCATTGCCTGTTTGATCTCTGACATTTCAGAATCTGAATCTGAGCTGTTATTGTCTTCTGTTTCAGACTCACTTGACTGACTAACTTCTTTTACTTACTTTCCAGATATGCTTTTTAATTTCTTTTCCTTTCTCTCAGATACCAGAGCCAAAGGATCAGCAACTTCTTTTTCTTTCTTCTTAGCATTTCGGATTTCCAAAACATCTTGCTCATTTTGTTTCAGAGTTTCATAGATTTCATGAAAATCTATATCAGATAACTGTTTATTGAATCTGATATGATTGGGAAATGGTTTCCACTCTGACTGGAGATTGTTAAGAAACTTAACATTAATCTCTATTGTAGTTTTAGAAATTCCATTCTTTGTCAGTTCATTTAACAGTCTGGAAAGCCTATTGTAAACATCATCAAGACTTTCACCTTCTTTAGCCTTGAATTCTTCATAGGCTGAAATACAGTTAGTGATTTTCAGTTGAGTTTCCACTTTCGAATCCATCATCATCTTTTCGATTTGAATCCACATGCTGTGACCTGATGATTTATGACTGTCAATACTGGTGTAAATATCATTAGTCAATGCTTGCATCATATAAGACTTTCAGAGCACATCAGGATGGGCTCTCTCTTTTTCTTCAGGTGAATATTGATGCTTCAGTTTAGGAACTCTCTGTGCAGGTATGCCTTCTACTAAATCAACATCTATCTCTAGAAAGAATTCAGCAGGACCTTTCATTAAAGATTTCATTATCAGATCACCTTCTTTCATTCTCTCAATAAAATTCAGGAA
>NW_020201284.1:43506-47952 GCF_001531365.2 Cynara cardunculus var. scolymus | reverse complement strand
ATGCCTTCAAATCTTTGTACATTTTGTTGGTACCTGGATGTACTGAGTAACAGGACTTGTGGCTTTCGTTTAGGATAGTTTCTCGTGTATTCCCATAACTTGGTACCCAAATTCGTCCTTGCAAGCATAAAATTCCTTCATTGTTGGTTTCCATAATATAAATTATTTTTCCCACTTTTTCAGACTTCTGATTTTCTTCTTTAATAGCTTCCCTTTGGTTTTTCAAAATCTCTTGGTGAAGGTCTGGAGTTAGACAGATTTTCATTGCTCTGATCGTGCCACTTCTTTCTTTTCGGCTCAACGCATCAGCCACCACATTTGCCTTTCCTGGATGGTAGAGAATCTCACAATCATAGTCATTAACAAGTTCAATCCATCGCCTCTGCCTCATATTCAGATCCTTCTGGTTGAATAAATGTTGTAAGCTTTCGTGATCTGTAAAGATTTGACATTTAGTTCCTAAAAGATAGTGTCTCCATATCTTTAGTGCGAAGACCACGGCTTCCATATCATGGGCAGGATATTGTTTTTCATGATCCTTTAGTTGGCGAGATGCATAAGATATGACCTTTCCATTCTCCATCAATACACAACCCAATCCCAATTTTGATGCATCGCTGTATACTATGAAGTCCTCTGTTCCATCAGGCAGAGATAGAATTGGAGCACTGCAAAGGTGATCCTTTAATACTTGAAAAGCTTTCTGCTGTTGTTCGGCCTCCCATTGGAACTTGACATTCTTCCGGGTTAATTTGGTTAATGGTACGACTATTTTTGAAAACTTCTGTATAAACTTACGGTAATATCCTGCCAATCCCAAAAAGCTTCGGATTTCAGATGGGGATTTTGGTACTTCCCACTTGGCAATCGCTTCAATTTTTGTTGGATCTACCTGTATTTCTCTTTCTGATATCACGTGCCCCAAAAACTGAATTTTTCGCAACCAGAACTCGCATTTTAACAGCTTAGCATATAACTTTTCTTTTCTTAAGAGACTCAGGACCAAATGGAGGTGCTGCATGTTCTTCCTCTGTCTTTTAATAAATCAAAATGTCGTCGATGAATACAATCACAAACTTATCAAGATATTCTCAACATACTCTGTTCATTAAGTCCATGAAGGCTGCAGGTGCATTAGTTAATCCAAAAGGCATAACCAAAAATTCATGATGTCCGTACCTTGTTCTGAAAGAAGTATTAGGAATGTCTTCATTTCTTACCTTTAGTTGGTGATATCCAGATCGTAGATCAATTTTGGAAAAGTGGTTAGCCCCTACTAACTGATCAAACAGATCGTCTATCCTAGGTAATGGATATTTATTTTTGATCGTTAGTTTGTTGAGTTCTCGATAATCTATACACATTCGCATAGACCCATCTTTCTTTTTGACAAATAGAACTGGGGCTCCCCATGGTGATGTACTTGGTCTAATAAAGCCTTTATCAAGTAGATCTTCTAACTGAGTGACTAATTCTTTCAACTCTGGTGGGGCTAATCTGTATGGTGCTTTGGCTACAGGCATTGCCTCNGGTAAGAGATCAATTCTGAATTCTATATCTCTATCTGGTGGAAGACCAGATAAATCTTCCGGAAATACCTCTGGAAAATCACTGACCACTGGAATCAATCTCTGTTCTTCTTTTTCCTTTTTGGCATTGATTACATAGGCCATAAATCCTTGACACCCCTTCTGCAGACATCTTCTGGCTTTCATTACTGATAACAAACCAGTGTAATGACTCTGATGGTCACCAATAATAACAATTGTTCTTCTGTCTGGTAATACTATTCTAATTATCTTTTTATTGCAAACAATGCAAGCTTGATTTTCGGCCAACCAATCCATCCCTACTACTACATCAAAATCTTTCATAGGCATGGGAAATAGTCTGATGGGTAGCTTATATCCCTCAACCATAATGATGCAGTCTTTAAACACATAATTCACATATACTTGACCCTTAGCAGTATCAACTACCAACGTGTCGTCAAGTGGTACAGAATTCATACGAGCATATAAAGCAAATGATAGAGATACAAACGAGAAATTTGCGCCCTAGTCAAATAACACTTTAGCATGAGATGAGTTCACAAGAAAAGTACCTGTTACTACATCGGGTGTAGTTTCTGCTTCATGTTTGGTCATTTGAAAAGATCGACCCCGCGGCCCACTTGATCCTCTGCCCATACTTGGTCTCCCACAGCCGGTCGAAGTATTGCTTCCCATAGTGAGCTGTGGAGTTTTCAATTGTGGGCAATTGTTCTTAAAATGATCTTGTGAATTACAATGGAAACATTTTCTGTTTTGTTGGCAGAAATTTGAAGTATGCCCAATTTCACCACAATTAAAACATTTTATGGGTTCTATTTGACATTCTCCTTGGTGGTACTATTGACACCGGGGACAGGCTCTTTCTATCGGTCTCTGCATTGCTCTATTATTAAACTTGGTAGTTTTTGATCCTCGATAACTAGCTGAAGATCCTTCCCATTTTCTTTTCTCCATCTGCTTCCCTTCTTCGCTTCTATTCTTATTTCTTTCGGTGATCTCTGCTGCATCTACTGCCATTGGAAAGGTAGCAGGATTCATTGCTATAACAAATTCTCTGATGGATGGTTTTAGACTCCAAATATACCGTTCTACTTTTCTAGCCTCTGTTGAGATGTAATGCTCAACAAACCTTGAATATTCTATGAATTTCTCTGTGTATTCTCTAACTGACCAAGAGTTCTGTTCCAACTTTAAGAAATTCTCTTCTATCTGTCTAACCGCTGTTTTAGGACAAAATTGTTCTTTAAATCTATTTACAAACTCTCCCCATGCCATCGTTTGTAAGATATCTGTTTTGGCCAATGATTCCACCTCCCACCAAAACAAAGCATTTGACTTTAAAATAGAGACTGCAAGTCTGACTTTATCTGATTTTGCACATCGAATGGTGTTGAATACGGACTCTATCTATTTGATCCAACACATAGCTTTAATCGGATCTTTGTCTCCTGAGAAGGTTGGTGGTTTGCAAGTTAAAAACATTTTTATATCTCCTTCTCTATTATTGACAATTGGAGCTACTGGGTTAATTTCAACTCTGCCAGTCTCGATTCTGGCAGGAATTCCCATAATGGAAGTCAAGGTTTCCCTTAGCTTTCCCATTTCTTCAACAAACATGTCTCTGGTCATGTATTCTGGTTGGGGTATATGTTCCTGATTCATATTTTCAGAATTGGATTCTGCTTTATCTGTATTGTTTTCTGGTTGACTAGCTCTGCCTTAACCTCTGCCTCTGCCCCTTCCTCTGCTTCTGCCTCTGCCCTCAGAGGTACTAATAGGAGCTATAATAGGAGAATCTTCTTCTTCATTAGTGGGGTTGGGGCGGGTGATCCTCTCTGACCTTGTAGATCTACTTGTCATCTGTAGATTTCAAAATTTATAAACATATCTTCACATTCCCAAATATAATAAAGTTTCCAAGTTCAGTTATGTACCTGTAAATTTAAAATTACATTGGCCAGATGTAATCCGAAAATACCTTACACACTGATCTCTTAACTTATCATATTTATTCCAAAGGTGCTAACTATGTCTAGGACCCTAATATGCAATGAAACAGTTGAAGTCTAGGCATCATGCATGTGAATACCTAAATCCCTTAAACTCAGGCTCTGATACCAACTCTATAACGCCCCCCAAACCATACAATGCATATAACATATATATCATACATAGAATACATGTTATCTCCCACATAGGTCCATAATACAAAAGTCTATAAATTACATAGACCAAAAAAAAATTCCAAAAGTACATGCTCTTGTATCCTAGCATCCAAGCTTCAATATATAACAAAACATATAGGGAAGTAATTCACATAATGCTCTATCCCTTATTATCATTACCTGCACACATATTTTTGAAAACACAAAAATGAGGGTTAGACATGAATGTCTAGTGAGGTTCTCTTTTTATGTAATGCAGGGTGAAGATCACCAAAACATATATTTCAAATACTCCATAGGTAACAAATTCTAAATCATAATCCATTTCGGTCCATCGGGCCTCTGGTTCCAAACACCACATTTAGAATTATTTTACTAAACATGACCAGAGCCCTTCTGGTTCCTTTACCAGAGCCTTTGGTTCCAAACCACACTTGTAATATATTTCAAGAACAAGGACCAGAGCCCCTCTGGTCTCTCTACCAGAGCTTTTGGTTTCTCGACCAGAGCCTCTGGTTGCACTACCAGAGCTTTCGGTTTAAAAGACAAGACCAACCAGAACCCCTCTGGTCTGTTTTTCATAAAAAGATTCTAAGTATAAAATTCTTTGAATTATCTTTTAAAATGTAAATTTGACACAGAGCTCGTTTCTTACAAATACAGAGCCTCTGGTTTAACTAAAACTTTGTAAAAGACTTGTATAATTTTCAACCCATTATCCAGAGCTT
>NW_020201284.1:34629-43271 GCF_001531365.2 Cynara cardunculus var. scolymus | reverse complement strand
AACATCTCTGAATCCTCAAATCACCAAGAAGAGAGAACTGCAATATGTTGTAATCTTATTAGATATGATTACAAGAGTTATACCATGCACACACACACAACGACCATCCTTATTACTTCCATCAATCCCCTGTTTATAGCAATAGCTATCCATCACACACAACGACCATCCTTATTTCTCCTGAAATTCATATGAACTATTTCATCCAATGACAGGTTGCAGACCTTTTTGTCAGAGTGAACCTCGTTCATAGTTTTATCCAAAATCTATAGACTATTTTATCCAATGACGGAACAAAATCACATATGTCAGAGTGAACCTCGTCTATAGTTTTAACCAAATCATATTCTCAACACAGGTTTATATTCAATCCATAAGAACAATCTGTTTTTCATATGATTTCTCCATCGTCTGTTTTTGCTTAATCCTCAAAACAAAATACCAAATCCAAACTGTTCCTTCAAACACAGTTCTTCCTCAGTTCATAAAACCGTTTCTTTTAAAAACCATTTAAACAGTTCTACTGGATTCTTTTAATTTTAAAGCCATCAATATTCCATAATTTATAGAATCAAACAGTAGATAAAACTCACAATTTCTAATCGACGGTAGTTTAAAACTCACAGGTTATATCAAACACATTAGTTAAACTCACCTTAAAATAACAGATTCTGCAGATTATCACGCAGCAAATCACAGAATCTTTAAATAGTGATATTCTTCAAGAATATTTTTCAAGAACTTCTTTCAAGAACACTTTCACCGTCTTTAAATTTCTCTTGTATATTTTGTAAAATAGTGAACTGATAAGGTCCTTACCTTATCCTCTTTCTTTTATACATAGGATGAGGCGGTGGTAAATATCTTTCAATATAAAATCATTTAGGTGGTGGAAAGATAAAATTTTATTATCAACCTTTCTTAACCATGAAGGTTTGGATTATAATATTCCCACATATTATTATCATATAACCGCCTATAAACTTTCCACATGCATGCATAATATCCAATTACCACACATGTGCACATAATTCATGCATTTATCTTTAAGACAACATGCATGCTATCACATAATTCACATAATGAACACATAAATTTACCTCAACCCAGGTTTGTAGAAAACCTAGTTATAACAACTGTGCTGATCAGAGGCTCCCCGCTCCATATTACCCCTCTCAATCACATTTTCCCTCTGTTCACAACACTGTTCAGGTAACCCATGTTCCTGAACGCTCTCAACTATATCTAGACCCCCTCTCTCAGCTTAGGCATGGGTTGATCCCAGGGTAAGTTCAACCGGTTGTGGTTGAGCTATAGGATCTATCACTCTCCTATAATCTATAACGCACTGAGCACTCTGATCAGCAAAGGCAAATAGCTCAGGTGGGATTTCCATAATTGAATCTAAGTCTTCAACTTTCGTGTGTTGACGAATACGTGTCATGACGAACGATGGCCCAACTTCACTGTTTGCCCTGGCCGGGAGGTCATCATTGGCGTTCATCATGGCTTTGATGATCAGTTGTAAAAATCTCTGAAATGGCACAAACTTCCTTACTTTTGATGGGAAACATTTGGCGTTGACCAGCTCGACTAGTTCATTCCATATAATAAACGCGTAGTCGTATATGTGCGTGTATACAATCTCGTGGAAGAACTTGAGAAATGGACTGCTGTAGGTGTCAATCCCGACAATCTTGGATGTCAAGCATCGGTTGAGAATGGAAAAAAGTAGATTCCATATAGACGGAAGAAAACACCTTTTGAACTGAGACGGATTAGTCAACTCTTGCGAGCATCCTAATCTCTTGATATCTCTGCATAGCTCGTCATTAGTGACTAGCTGTTCAAATCATGTCGAGGTTGGTCCCGATAGACGCAGAATTCTTCTAAGTCGTTTCAAAGTCAGACGACTTGTGTATTCGTCTACATTTTCTTCAAAAAAGTAGGTATCACCAAATCTAACCATACCTCCAAAAGATTCAACAAAATTAGATAAGAAATCTTTTCTACCAGTAATGTGCTTAGAACATTCTGAGTCTAAGAACCACACATGTCGGTTTACCTGCACAATGAATCAATTGGGTTTTGGTACCCATTTTAGAATGGGTCCTTTCAGATTAGTTTTTGTTGATGGTATACTGTATGTACCAAACCAACGCTCTTTAAAATTGATTTTCTTAGATAAAGCAGATAGAGCAGAATACATGACATGATAAGGTTTAAAAGAAGTAAAAGACATAAACATCTCATCCAATCTACACGGAGAACAATTACTTTTACTATTCTTGATATCAAACAATTCATCTACTGAATATCTGTGTACAGGATTATTCAATGCTGAATTATTTAATATAGAATCAACAAAACTATTCTTCTTCTGTTGATTCGAAGATTTATCTTCATCTTTTTTTCTCCACACCTTCTTAAACCTCAATGAATTATTTGAAATAGGAAAAATAAAATCATCAGATTTAAATGAACGATGAACCTTACGTTTATTTTTCTTTTCAGTAATTATGTTACCTCAAATTCTTTTTAGATTTATTCTTTTTGTAGTACCAATTCTCAGAAACAGGTTTTGTATTGAAATTCTTTTTAAAATCTGAAGCTATGTCAGAATCCTCAGTCATTTCATTTTTGACAATAAAATCCTCGTGACTGAGAAGTTTCTTCGAGAAATCAAACTTATCAATCTCATCGTCTAAACAATTCTCTGAGTTCAAGATGTCTGAAAAATTAATTTCTTCATTTAAAACATTTAATTCTTCTGATTCAGAAGTGTCACTTAAAGATTTTGCACATGAAAAATATTCAGACTCAACTCGTTCCGGTTTGATTTTAGAATTTTCTAAAATTTCAATTTTAATTAGAAATTCTTGTTTTTGTTTATTAAATGAAAGTCTTTCTTCATTTAAAATCTTCTCTAACTCAACCACTTGTTTTTCTAAAATTAATGTTTATAAAGTTTTGGTTCAGCAGGTTTAGATTCAAGCTCTGCTTTTGAATATCTATGAAAATAATCAGTTGAAAGTGCAGACACTTGTGTTTTATAGCTGTCATTTAAATTTGTATAATCAAACGAAACTTGCATTTTGTCTTTTCTTTTCCGGTTAAAATCCTCTTGTTCTTCTACTTCATCAGAAKATTTTGTAAATTTAATTTGAAACTCGGGACCACAGTCAAGATATTCAAATTTATATAGAGTTGGAGTATAGTATAAAGCTTTTCCTAAAAAATTTGGATTTTCATACCCTAACCCTTCCCGAGGGTTAAAAAATCTTGTCTCGGAGGGTTTGTTTAGAAAAATTGTTTGATCAGTCTGCCATCTCTTATATAACTTCTCCTCTTTAGCTTTCAGTTTTTCATTTAAATCGATAATTTGCAACTCAAGCTTACTGATTTTAACAATTAATTCTTCATTCACTAATTCTAACGATTTATTTTGTCCTTTGAATCAGATAATTCAGAGTTTAAGATGTTCGATTTTTCATGAAATGTTTTTCAGCATTCTCATCAAAAAGTTTGATGTATTTTTCTTTTTGAAAATTATTTGAACGCAATTTTTCAGATTTTAATTGTTGCTGAAAACTTTGGAGTTTAAGCATCATCTTTTGCATCTGATTATGCATGAATTTTCCAATACCTCTTCATTTAGCTCAGCATTCTCCTCGTCGCATTCATCAGAGGAATCTATTTCGGTCCTTGCCATCAAACAGATGTGAGCCACATCTTCTGACTCTTCCTCCTCATCAGTTAAATTTAACCGATGGTCATCCTCAACCATCAATGCCTTACCCGCATCTCTTTGTTTGGACAGAAGAAACTTATTCTTATAGTAGTCGGTATTTCTTGTAACTGGCTTTCTGCAATGCACAACAAAATGACCCAACTTGCCACAGTTGTAGCATTTGGTATTTTCATCCGTCACTCCTTTCACAAACTTCTTCTTCTCTTCAGGTTTCTTTCCATACTTTTTCTCGAATATCTTCTCATCATACTTCTTCTTTTCTCCAAATTTGTCTTTAAACTCATATTTTGAACCCGAAGAGAATCTTTGATTATTTGCATGTGGTTTCTTCTGAAACTTCTTTTGAAATGCTTTGGTCAGCATTGCCATGGCTTGTTTAAATTCATTCATCTCTGAGTCCGAGTCAGAGCTGTCACTACCTTCACTTAACGATTCACTTGTCTGACTGACCTCTTTTATTTGCTTACAAGACTAGATTTTATTCTTCTTTTCAGATACAAAGGCCAAAGGATCAGTAACTTCCTTTTCCTTTTTCTTCTTTAAATCTCTGGCCTCTAAAACATCTTGCTCATTTTGTTTCAAAGTTTCATAAACCTCATGAATATCAATATCAGATAAGGATTTATTAAATCTGAAATGATTGGCATAAGGTTTCCACTCCGGTTGTAAATTGCTGAGGAATTTAACATTTATTTCAATGACAGTTTTAGAAATGCCATTCTTTGTAAGCTCATTTAGTAGTCTGTTTAGCCTATCATACACATCATCAAGGCTCTCTCCTTCTGTAGCCTTGAATTCTTCATATGTTGAAGTGTAGTTTGTGATTTTTAACTGAGTTCCCACCTTAGAACCCATCATCATCTTTTCTATTTGCATCCACATGCTGTGTCTAGAAGCTTTATGACTGTCGATGTTTCATTGGTCAGCGCTTGCATCATATAAGATTTGCACAACACGTAGCATGTGCTCTTTCTTTTTCTTCAGCTGTATATCTGGATTTTTCTTTTATCATTCTCTGAGCAGGTCTGCGTTCAGTAGGAATAGCAGGTGTTTCTCTCTAGAATACTGCTGATCCTTCCATAAGAGATTCAATTATTAGCTCTCCTTCTTTCATGCGTTCAATAAAATTCAGAAATCTATCTCTCCATTGGTTATAATCTCCTCTGAACAGAACAGGTGGCTTGGTATCAGTACCAATCGCCATAGCTTCTCTCGAACTCATTTTATATGATTAAGATGATATCGGATCTTCTGCAGTTCAAAATTTGATTCGAATGATTAAGATTCAAAATTATCTCAAAAAATCACAAGCAGGAATTTTACACACATTCAACACTTAAAAAAATTGAACACTTAGACTTATCCGGATTAGAAGTATGGACAAGCTTATCCGGATAAGATATCCGGACAACTAAGTTTGTCTATCTAAGCAAATCACAAAGTTTATCCGGATTAGATATTTGGACAAATCAAAGACTTAGCCAAAAATTGCACAATTTACAAAAATCAATACGGACAAAAAAAGTCAACAAGTCAACAAGTCAAACAAGTCAACAAGTCAAACAAATGAAATCCGCACAATTCAATATACAATCAAACAATCAATCCGCTCAATTAACAAAGTCAAACTATTTAAATCGCTTGACGGTCGAAGTCAACAATCTACACAAATAGTCAACTTTAAAATCCTCACAACAAGTCAAAGTCAAAATCCGATCAAACAGATTAAATCGTACAAACACCAATATGATCAAGATTAAATCGTACAATATATGACTAAATTGCACACTTAATCGCACAGGGTTACAAACGATTTTCCACTTAATCGGATACAAGTACAAGCGGTTTAACACTATATCGCAAAAAGTGTTATCCGGTTTACCACTAAATCGCACACCAAACAAATCACACAGATTCACTAAGTATTAAATCGCACAAAGCAATAAGCGGTTTATCCTAAATCGATCAAGAGTTATACGATTAAACTTCAAACACAAACACAATTTTATTAACTGTTTACCAAAAATTTGGATCAAAACTTGAAAATTTATGAACTTTTTGAAGAACCAAAAGTTTGTCAAAATTGGTTCAAAACTTGATTAAAACTCAAAACCGTGTGAATCAAAGATGTTCAGTATGTATATGCGAATCTAGTAGTGCAAATTTTAACAATTAATAATCAAAAGTGACAAGATTAGAGTAGAACACGAAGAACACTAAAACCCAACGATGAACAGTGATTCAAAATCCAGAAAATTCGTGCAAAAATTCCTCGAAAAATGTGTAATCCTTCCATCAAATTGCTGCTTCTATGCTCTGGTACCAATTGTGAATCCCAAATATCAATCACAATTAGATATATTCTTCAAGAACAATTAGATGAGTAGAGAGAGAGATTTTCACCAAGCTTGAAATGATATTTCTTGAGAGAGAAATTACAAAGTGATTAGCATGAACAAATTACAATTAACCAGCTAAAATCTATTTATACTAGGAAATTAACAAAGCTAACTATTACAAGAGAATTACAAATGAAAGAACTTGAATACAATCTTTTTAAGCACAATCTTGAACCCAACAGCTTAAACTCATTTTGTAATGTAACCCGGTATGGGACGGGTTAGTGTTGAGCTATTAATTTTAATTAAATTTGGAAGAATTCCACTCTAGTTTGGCTTTATTAGCCGCTATATTTTGAGGTTATTTATTGTTACTTAATGAGAATTACATGACACAACTCATGGTGAATATGAGGGTGTTACAGTTGTTTCTGTCGATGGTACCCGTATGTTCTAGGACTGAAAAATTCATGATAAGCATACTTGTTTAAGTTCCCAAGTCCTCCAGAACCACCATAATACGTATAAAAAAGGTTTTGGGTCATATATTGACACCGAGCGTGAAGGACTGTAGGAGATTATATCATGGAAAAGAAATCATATAATATGTAAAGTTGACGGTTCAATATAGCATCTCCTACTCTCAAACATGGCAAGTAAAGATGTATGCAATAGAATTGTCGAAGGGGACCTGAAATAGTAGTTTTGCCCAACTCCCAGTTTATTATCATAATATGAAGATAGCAAGCTTGAGGACTATGGCTGAAATCTCCCTCGATGAATCAAGATGGTTCAATATATTGCTTGTTGTGCGTGGTTGTTCGGTAACTATAATTTTGATCATCATGTTTTAATTAACAAATTTATTTTTGTGTTGATATTGATATGTGTAACCTCCATCATATGTGGATTGGTTTGTTTTTAAGACACATGTGACCGTTACATATAATAGACGGTGCCCATATGAAGAAGTGATATGTGGCCACCATGTTCTTAGCGATTGACATGGACAGAAACAACCATATCGTGCTCATTACAATGGGAGTGGGGAAGACAAAAATTGGCCCGTCATGGACATGGTTTTTATGTAGGTTGAAACAATTTAAGTGAAATGCTCAATTTAATCTTAATAATCGATAGCGCTACTTCTATTGATTTGACCACTAAAAACGGTATTCCCGTCATGCACCACTAACTTTGTTGTCGGCATTTGAGCCAAAAAACTTGTCTTGAACTCGAAAAGAGAGAAATCAAAAAGGTAGATGTTCTCGGGGGCATGTTATTGTGAAGTTTATACAACCTCAAGATTCATGCAAAGAGATCTCAATGCGAGTATACACTTTGATCTATTGTCGTCCCTTAACAAGTAATTATGACAAAAGTACCGAATATCGATCCACATAGAAGGCTACAAAAGATTCTTAAAAGTAATATTTGAAAACTAATTTCAGATGGCTAAATCGCAAAACTCGTTTGATATGTGTGTGTAAGTTATCAAATAGAAAAATCAGCCGTAAAATAAGAGCAATTGGTGTAAGGGTTTGTTAAGACAAAAATAAATGATCTGGCCGAAAGAAGAAATATAGCATCATTGGACAGTCCAATAATGCCACATAATGGTGTTATTGTATGATCCAATGTTCAAAAAGGTGTGAGCCGTTGCATGACGGCAAGGTCAATCCTCAAGCTTTACACGCCACGACGAGGACGAGACATTTTTCAATGCATGACATAAGACGACAAATTTGTATGCCATATATAGAATTATATATATAGATATATATATATTTTCTATATATTATCTAATGAAATATTGATATTAAAAAAATGTACATTCACATTAGAAGAAGAGAAAAATTATATAGATGAAAGTCCCGGTTTACATAAATGATAAAAGGTTTGTAATACCTCATTTCAATAAATGATAAACAAACCAACAAAAGTTATAGTTTTAAACCTTTAGAAAGCAAACGGGATATAATATTTACGAGTTTCTAATTCGAAATGTCTGCTTGGTTTACAGGACGTTTCCGTAAGCACCTGTTTTCTAAAATATCCTAAAACGGACAAAATAAACTTAATAGATTTGCATAAAGCTTAAACTATATACAAGACAGAGAACATTAGCTACCCGTTATCTAGATACTTTAATTACAACCAAAAGACAACTAATAATTTACAATCCATAGTTGTATTCGACTAACTATATAATACCAAAAAAGTCGTGCTACTAGAAGCACCAAAAACAAAGATCTCAATCTACTCGAGCTTGTTCTTTGCCTTATCTACACGGCCTGTAAAAATGTGAACAACTAAAAGGGGTAAGCACATAATGTTTAGTGAGTAAACGGGAACTACTAACTACTAACTACTAAAGCTTCACAAATGTAATCCATGKAAGTCAATGATCACGAAKGATGTAAATCATGTAATAAGTAATCATCATTCGAGAATCATACATCTGAATATCAAAGTATACAACAAATAGATTGTGTGAAAGTCAATAATTGATATGTACTGCCACCGAGCTATCCCGGTCGTGGCAAGCACAA
>NW_020201284.1:31607-34434 GCF_001531365.2 Cynara cardunculus var. scolymus | reverse complement strand
ATAACATGGATGAGTGTGGAAGCAAGTAGCAAATAGATAACACATGTCTAGCAAATAGCAAGTTAAGTAGCCCCATACTCAAAAATCGAGCCAACTTAGGCTCTACGTCCATATACATCTAAACATCATCCAACGATCACTCTGGAAGGACCAAGTGAGCTTATTTAATACCTGTAATATGTACCCAAAGTTTTATAAAGATCCGACAACAAAAACTTAATTTAAACTCATTTTAGGCACTATAATTTACAACTCAAAATCAACTTTTATCAGTTTTTAGACGCAATTATAACCAACCTAAAAGAGTTATTTGTAAAAGGTTTCTAAAGGAAAGGTTTAGATCTACATATAAGCTTTCTAAAATGTCCAAAATCGTAGCAATCCGAGCTACGGTTAAGAAGTTATCGCACATTCAAAACAGCATCTCGGATAGATTCGGTGCTGTCAAAATTCACCAACTAAATAGGCTAAAATTCATATTTTGGATTCAATCTTTATTCCAACAATCAAAATACCATCTAACCATGTTTATATTATTGTTTACAAGATCAATACTCAAGAATTTCACCAAAATAGCCATTAATGAAGAAAATCAAAGTTCAACCATTATTCTTCATTTTCGAAAGCTCCAAATCATCAATCAAGCATCATAACAACTTAGTTAGCCTATAACCAATCTAAATACAACATATTACTAATATAACTCAGATTAGGTTTCATTGATTTCATCTCTWACTAGCTTCAAATCAAGAGATTAACCAATGAAATAGTWATAYCTTAATTGTAGGATGAATTTGGCATAAAAATCAAGCAAAACCCCTTGAAACAACCTTGATTCACCCCTATGAAGCCAAAATCACCCTTGGTAGTAAGTTTTGGAGATGAGAGTCTGTTTTGGGTGAAAAAGAAGGTAAATAACATGTATAACCGACTTTTACGAGTTGGGGCTGAGTTGACTCGGCTGAAAACTCGATTTGACCACTAATCACTAAAAATCGCAAAACTATTCGCTCGGACCTCCATTTTTGACGTGGTTTTCGCTGACGCATTCGTAAAGATATAATCAACAACTTACAATAGAAATATCTCAAAAATATCTTCCAATAAAAGTCAGTTTTTATGTATCCGTAACGTAGATATTGATGCTTTTGATCCGTTTCTTTCCAATTGTTTTGCCCCGGGCCTCTGTAACACACCAGTTACCGAACCATAATTAATGGATAGATCTAAAGCTAAATTTCAAGTTCAATCTCAACAAAATACGGGATATATATATATATATACCATCAAAAGATAAGTTTTAGATCAACATTTACATCTAAAGGGCCGAAAGTATTCATCGAAAAAAAAACATCAACCCGGAAAGAGTGACAAATACTATCCAAAAGCATAAACTACCGTAAACCAAAATATAACGGTCCTCGATTCCAACACGAACCATCAACGATCCTCAACTTTCTTTTTACACTTAGCTTTTTTTCCTGAAAGGTTTACCACTAAAAGGATAAGCTAACAAAGCTTAGTGAGTTTAAATGGATATCATGCACATCATGACTCATGTAAGTACATTTATAAGAAAAATCTAGAAGTATAAGAGTCAATATTCATCAAAAGCATGTGTTAACGAGATATAGAATTTCAAGGAAACAAGAAAGACAATCAAATGAATTTATAACATGAACACTTCAATAATCAAAATCACGCTATGCACAATTAATATATTAACCAACAATTTAAGTCTAAAACAACAGACAAACATTAGGCTTGACTGACCAATCTGTATCCGTCCACTCTCGGATGGTGTACAAACCCTCTACTCATCTTCCTACAATAACCATCCTCCATCCCCGGACAGATGAGTAGGGACAGCCCCTCCGGTTGTCTCACCTAGATCCAAAGGTGTCCGACAACCGGCGCCCAACACATGAACATTGTTAGGACCAAAATTGATTCTAATTATTCTAAAAGTTTTATCAAGCAATCGGGGCCAAGGATGGAAGATCTGAAGATGTTGTTGTGCTAAAATGACTAAGTCTGGAAAACGACCAGAGCCCCTCTGGACGACCAGAGCCCCTCTGGACGACCAGAGCCTCTGGTTGTATAGACCAGAGCCTCTGGACTCTAAGTCCTTCAGGACCAGAGCCCCTCTGGTTGTATAGACCAGAGCCNGTTGTATAGACCAGAGCCTCTGGACTCTAAGTCCTTCAGGACCAGAGCCCCTCTGGTTGTATAGACCAGAGCCTCTCTGGACGACCAGAGCCTCTCTGACGACCAGAGCCTCTGGTTGTATAGACCAGAGCCTCTGGACTCTAAGTTCTTCAGGACCAGAGGCCTTCTGGTTGTATAGACTAGAGCCTCTCTGGACGACCAGAGCCTCTGGTTGTATAGACCAGAGCATCTGGACTCTAAGTCCTTCAGGACCAGAGGCCCTCTGGTTGGTCTATCCTCTTGATGGTCTATCCTCTGGTTGGTCTATCCTCTGGTTGGTCTATCCTCTGGTTGGTCTATCCTTTGGTTGGTCTATCCTCTGGACGACTATCTTCAGAATCTTGAAGGATGATGCTTATCCTGTTTTCGATAATGATTATTTCCTTGTTTATAGGATTCAATTGTCATGTAGATATTGTCTATATAAGGATTGATACAGGCATAGAATAAAAGTAACCATGAAACAACAATTATGAATACAATATGGGTAACACATACACCTATAGAACACATAATAGGCATATATCCAAGTAAACTCACAATAGAATTCGGTTGAATTAAACCGACTGTCAAACCGAGTGGTCGAATCCCATTTCCAAATCAAAGTTGGAAAACCACC
>NW_020201284.1:28785-30562 GCF_001531365.2 Cynara cardunculus var. scolymus | reverse complement strand
AACCCAATGCTCAAAACCATACCCGAAAAGTCGATGTTTTCAACACATAATTAAGCGTATTAGGAAGATGGATGTTACAAATAGCTCCTCCTTTTGAGGATTTCGTCCTCGAAATCAAGGTCTCTCAAATAACTCCGGATACTTAGCCTTCATTTCATCTTTGTTATCCCACGTCCAATTCAAACAACGGTGATGCTTCCATTTAACAAGGACCAAATCTACGATCTTGTTTCGTAGATTAACGGTTCTTTCATTAAGAATGGCCTCGGGTTCTTCTATGTACCTCAATCTTTTATCCAACTTGACCTCGGCCAAAGGAACAGTCTTCTCATGCTTACCCAAGCATTTCCTTAGATAGCTAACGTGGAAAACGTCATGAATACCGGAGAGTTCTTCTGGCAACTCCAAACGATACGCTTGTTTTCCAATACATTCAAGGATTTTAAAGGGTCCAACGAAACATGGACTCAACTACCCTTTCTTACCAAACCGTAGAATTCCCTTCCAAGGTGATACTTTCAGCATCACCATATCTCCCACTTCAAACTGAATCGGTCGTCGTCGTTTGTCAGCATAAGATTTCTGTCGATCTTGGGCTTCTTTCATTCTTTCACGTATAACCCGTATCTTTATCATGTGTAACTTGAATCAACTCGGGTCCAGCCAACACTTTCTCTCTGATTTCTTGCCAACAGAGAGGCGTACGGCACTTACGTCCGTACAAAGCCTCAAATGGAGCCATGCCGATCGTGGAGTGATAACTGTTGTTATACGAGAACTCTATAAGTGGCAAGTGGTAATCCCAGCTTCCACCAAACTCCAAGATACAAGCTCGTAACATATCCTCCATTGTTTGAATCGTGCGCTCTGACTGTCCATCGGTTTGGGGGTGATACGCGGTACTAAGAGCGACACGAGTCCCTAGTTCTCTTTGTATACTAGTCCAAAAATTTGAGGTAAATCGAGAATCACGATCAGAAACTACCTTTAACGGTACACCGTGACGGGCAATTATCTCATCGATGTATATTTGTGCCTAACGATCCATAGAATAATCTTCTCGAACCGCGAGAAAATGAGCACTTTTTGTTAACCGGTCCACAATTACCCAAACACTATCGTGTTGACGAGAAGACTTCGGTAACTTCGTTACGAGGTCCATGGTCAACTCTTCCCATTTCCAGACGGGCACCTCTAAAGGTTGTAAACTACCATAAGGTTTTTGGTGCTTAGCCTTCATTTGAAAACACGTAACGCATCTCTCAACATAACGACCAATATCCACTTTCATGCCCGGCCACCAAAACTCGGTACGCAGATCATGATACATTTTTGTACTGCCGGGATGAACGGACATTCTAGATTTGTGAGCTTCTGCCCGAATAGTCTCTCGCATACCACCAAGTTTCGGCACCCAGATTCGGGATCTAAACACTTTCACGCCACAATTATCTTTCGAGAGAGAATCTACACATCCAACTATCCATTCAGACTTCACATGTTCAGGTTTTAAAGCCTCGGCTTGCCATCTTCGCATGTCGTCAATAAGCGTAGACTGTATGGACGTGTGAGTGATTGCGTAACACATATAAAAGACATACTCTTTTCGACTCAAAGCATCCGCCACCATGTTGGCTTTACCAGGATGATAGAGTATCTCACAGTCATAGTCTTTTATTAACTCCATGGCCCTTTGTTGTCTCATATTCAAAGTCTGTTGATCGAAAATGTACTTCAGACTCTTGTGATCCGTGAATAATTGACATTTCGTCCCATA
>NW_020201284.1:24231-27465 GCF_001531365.2 Cynara cardunculus var. scolymus | reverse complement strand
ACCCCTTTTTCTCCGTACACATAAACATAATCTCCTTCACTAACTGGTATTCGGATCATCCGTTGCATGCAAATAATATCCCCCCGATTTGCTACTAACCAATCCATACCAATAACCACATCAAAGCCACGAATATCCATAAGGATTAAGTCTACTGAGAATTTTTGATCCTCCAATACTAATGTACAATATTTGAATACTCTATCAGCTACTAAAGGGGTTCCACTAGCGGTATCCACAGAAAACGGTCTATCAAAAAGTACAGGAACAGATTCAAGAAAGCGAACAAAGGCATGCGACATGAAGGAATATGTAGAACCAGAATCAAACAATATACGTGCAGGATGAGAATTCACGAAAAATATACCAGTGACGAGCTATGGCTCCTCCCGAGCCTCCTCTACTGTGATCTGGAATGCTCTAACTCTTGCTCTTGGTACTTCCTCCTTTCGGGTTGAGGAACCACCCACCATTGGTTGTCGTACGGAGGCCTTACTATCCTCACGTTGGGCATTTGGACAATTAATCTGACGATGTCCATAAGCTCCACAAGTATAACACGCTCGATCTCGTCTTGGGCAATTTGTACGAATATGCCAAACTTCACCACAGGAATAACACGAAATTTTGGACTATTCAGAGAAACATCGTCCCGAGTGCGCCTTGCCACATCGTTGGCATGCGCGAGGTGTGTTTGACTGCAATAAATTTGTATTAGTTCTACAATTCATATACTCACTTCACTTGTATTCACAATATTATACCTGCATGGAATAGGCTCGAGATAGGGCTCGAGGAGCACTATGAGATTGACTCCTTCTTGGGGTGAAAGATCGATTAGGTCGGTTTGCAGGTACAGAAGTTGTTATTTTAGTTCTCTGTCTCTTTGGTTCAGGTGTGGATTCACCATAGAGAGAAAGTTCATGTTCTCGTCGTCTAGCACATTCAACCGCTCTCCGAAAACTTGTAAGATCACGATTTGATACAAATTCTTTAATCTCTCTCCTCAGACCATCAACAAAATGTTCAATCTTGTGTTGTTTAGAGGTAACAAAACGTGAGGCAAAACGTGCTTTTATATTGAACTGGCTGCACCACAGTCAAATCTCCTTGTTTAAGTTCAATGAACTCTTTCTCCAACCGTTTCAGTAAGTCAGGGGGACAGTATTTTTCGTGAAAAATGGTTTTGAAGCCTTCCCAAGTTAAATTATTTCTTTCAGCCTCATTCAGAGACTGGTAGGTTGCGTCCCACCATATCAGTGCACTACTCATAAACATAGCGGTCACATAGTTAACCTTATCCTATTCAAAGACTTTGGAGATCCGAAGCACTTTTTCTGTGTTCAGTAGCCATTCGATAGCTACAATTGGATCTGAAACCCCATTAAATTCAGTTGCTCCACTAGTTTTCAATGTTTTAAACGAAGTTTGGGTGGACTTAGGTTGAGAAATGGCACCCGTATCAACCCGCTTCCCTTTCACAATATCCTCCTTTTGATGTTCATTAAGAACTTGCCGCACGAAATCGGTAACCTGCTTCATCAGTCGTTCATCACGAGGAGATAAAGGGGCATCCTCCTTGAAAAGTGGACCCGTTTCCAAGTGAACGCGTGAGGTTTCGACACCCTCATTTAAATCCAGGTTATGCCCACCAACATCCGGGTTCGTTGGTGAATGACTTGCATGATCATCATGAGAAGACATCATTCTGGAAATGACAAAAAAAAACCTAAAATATTAAACAACATACTAATAAATGCTCATTTACCCACTTAGATCTTTCCTATGGTCCGTATCCCGTATAAATCAAACTTAGTTACTATACAATCTCATTGCCCAAGTTTAAGTCCTGATACCATTTCTGGTACCTAGTTCACTTAAACCATTGCTCTGATACCATATTTGTAACACACCAGTTACCGAACCACAATTAATGGATAGATCTAAAGCTAAATTTCAAGTTCAACCTCAACAAAATACGGGATATATATATATATATATATATTTACCATCAAAAGATAAGTTTTAGATCAACATTTACATCTAAAGGGCCGAAAGTATTCATTGGAAAAAAAACATCAACCCGGAAAGAGTGACAAATACTATCCAAAAGCATAAACTACCGTAAACCAAAATATGACGGTCCTCGATTCCAACACGAACYATCAAYGATCTACAACTTTCTCTTTACTCTTAGCTTCTTTTCCTGAAAGGTTTACCACTAAAAGGATAAGCTAACAAAGCTTAGTGAGTTTACTTGGATATATGCCTATTATGTGCTCTATAGGTGTATGCGTTACCCATATTGTATTCATAATTGTTGTTTCATGGTTACTTTTATTCTATGCCTGTATCACTCCTTATATAGACAATATTTACATGATAATTGAATCCTATAAACAAGGAAATAATCATAAGCATCATCCTTCAAGATTCTGAAGATAGTCGTCTAGAGGATAGACCAACCAGAGGATAGACCAACCAGAGGATAGACCAACCAGAGGATAGACCAACCAGAGGATAGACCAACCAGAGGATAGACCAACCAGAGGATAGACCAACCAGAGGATAGACCATCCAGAGGATAGACCAACCAGAGGGCCTCTGGTCCTGAAGGACTAAGAGTCCAGAGGCGCTGGTCTATACAACTAGAGGCTCTGGTCGTCCAGAGAGGCTCTGGTCTATACAGCCAGAGGGCCTCTAGTCCTGAAGGACTTAGAGTCCAGAGGCTCTGGTGTATTCAACCAGAGGCTCTGGTCATCCAGAGAGTCTCTAGTCTATACAACCAGAGGGGCTCTGTTCCTGAAGGACTTAGAGTCCAGAGGCTCTGGTCTATACAACCAGAGGCTCTGGTCGTCTAGAGGGGCTTTGGTCGTCCAGAGGGGCTCTGGTCGTTTTCCAGACTTAGTCATTTTAGCACAACAACATCTTCAGATCTTCCATCCTTGGCCCCGATTGCTTGATAAACCTTTTAGAAATATTAGAATCAATTTTGGTCCTAACATTGTTCATGTGTTGGGCGCCGGTTGTCGGACACCTTTGGATCAGGGTGAGACAACCGGAGGGGCTGTCCCTACTCATTTGTCCGGGGATGGAGGATGGTTATTGCAGGAAGATGAGTAGAGGGTTTGTACACCATCCGAGAGTGGACGGATACGGATTGGTCAGTCAAGCCTAATGTTTGTCTGTTGTTTTAGACTTAAATTGTTGGTTAATGTATTAATTGTGCATAGC
>NW_020201284.1:20567-23921 GCF_001531365.2 Cynara cardunculus var. scolymus | reverse complement strand
TTGTCTTTGTTGTTTCCTTGAAATTCTATATCTCGTTAACACATGCTTTTGATGAATATTGACTCTTATACTTCTAGATTTTTCTTATAAATGTACTTACATGAGTCATGATRTGCATGATATCCATTTAAACTCACTAAGCTTTGTTAGCTTATCCTTTTTGTGGTAAACCTTTCAGGAAAAGAAACTAAGAGTAAAGAGAAAGTTGTAGATCGTTGATGGTTCGTGTTGGAATCGAGGACCGTCATATTTTGGTTTACGGTAGTTTATGCTTTTGGATAGTATTTGTCACTCTTTCCGGGTTGATGTTTTTTTTTTCCGATGAATACTTTCGGCCTTTTAGATGTAAATGTTGATCTAAAACTTATCTTTTGATGGTAAATACATATATATATATATATATATTGAACTTGAAATTTAGCTTTAGATCTATCCATTAATTGTGGTTCGGTAACTGGTGTGTTACAGCCTCGTACGATGATTCCGACTATTTCATATATAGTTTATTGCATTCGGGTTTGCTTCCAAATTTTACGTTTTGATCACATAAACACGTATAAATGGGATAATTGCAACGTATTTGCGAAAGTGTATGTTACAATAGATTATTATTATAAAAATAGGTTTTTGATTAAATATTTGAAATAGAACTTAAAAAGATAATTTTACAACTTCATTTTAACCGTGAGTCTGTAACGTTTATGAATTTGTTAAACTGTGAGTGACGTGATTAGTTAGATCTATAAAAATGTAAAATCTAAATCTAAAAAGCACAAAAAATATAAAATATAAAAGAATATTTTGTTTTGGAAAAAAAATCTCGTGTTACAAAAAAGGCGCGTCATGGCGCGCTTAAGACGCCATGGCGTGAGTCACGCCTTACAGAAACGCTATAGGTCATTTCGTAACGGCAGAGACGTTTCTTGCGTCATATCGCACCATGGCACGCTTTTTGGACACTAGTTTTTGCGGAGACGAGGACTCCATTTTCTTGAGCAATATTGAACCGACTAAGGTTTCCGATGCCTTAGCGGACCCGGATTGGATAATAGCGATGCAAGAGGAGTGAATCAATTCGAAGTGTTAAAAGTCTGGAGATTGGTTCCTCGTCCCAGAAATAAAACTATTATTGGTACAAAGTAGGTTTTCAAAAATAAGAAAGATGAAGAAGGAGTTGTTGTCAGAAATAAGGCCCGACTTCTCTCTAAAGGATGCAATCAACAAGAAGGTGTTGACTATGATGAAATGTTTACCCCGGTAGCACAGATTGAAGCTATAAGGATGTTCTTGGCATATGCTGCACATAAGAACTTTACTGTTTATTAGATGGACGTCAAGACAACATTCCTCTATGGTCTTCTCAAAGATGAAGTTTACATTGCTCAACCGGAAGATTTTATTGATGAGTCAAAGCCTGACCATGTATACATCCTTGACAGAGCCTTATATGGTCTTAAACAAGCCTCAAGAGCCTGGTATGACATTCTATCAGAATTCCTAGTAAAATCAAGTTTCTTTAAAGGTAATATCGATACAACTCTCTTCATAAAAAAGGAAAATTCGGATATTATTTTGGTACAAATTTATGTAGATGATATAATATTTGGATCTACGAACCCTAAATACTGCAAAAACTTTTCTACTTTAATGGTTTCTTGTTTTAAAATGAGCATGATGGGTGAGATGAACTTCTTTTTAGGACTTCAAGTCAAACAATTATTTTCAGGAATTTTTATCTGTCAAACAAAATATATTTTTGATATCTTGAAGAAATTTAATTTGGAAAATTGTTCATCTATTAAAACACCTATGGCTCCCGTTTCAAAACTACATGCTGATCCATCTGAAAAAGCTGTAGATCAGACAACATATCGAGGCATGATTGGTTCTTTAATGTATTTAACATCTTTTAGTCCTGATATTATGTTTTCAACACATCTTTATGCCAGATATCAGGCTAATCCAAAGGAGTCTTACTTAAGCGTCGTCAAGCGCATTTTTCGTTATCTTAAAGGTACTACCAATCTTGGACTCTGGTATAAAAAGGGTACTAGTTTTGAATTAACATCATACTCAGATCCAGATTATGCAGGGTGTATGTTGGACAGGAAGAGTACTTTGGGTCATGTACAATTCTTGGGAGACAAACTCGTAAGCTGGGCATAAAAGAAACAAAACTGTGTATCCATTTCCACCACAGAAACAAAAAAGGTAGCTGCTGCTAGCTGCTGTTCTCAAGTGCTTTGGATGCAGACATAGTTCAGAGATTACGGTTCTTATTTCAATAAAGTTCCCATTTATTGTGATTCGAATAGCGCAAATGCTATATCTTGTAATCCTGTTCAACACACCAAAATCAAACATATAGATATCCTATATCACTTTATTAAAGATCATGTTGAAAAAGGAACTATTGAATTATATTTTGTAAATACATAATTTCAACTAGCTGACTTATTTACAAAAGCTTTAGATGAAAAACGCTTCAGCTTCTTAGTATCTAAGTTAGGTATGTTGAATTTGAAAATTTGAATTTTTCTTAAAATCTGTTCAACTTATTGAACAGAGTTTAAGTCAAATACATTTTTTCAAAATATCTGTATTTGTTAATATAAATCAGTATTTCAATTTTTTTAATGTGATTGAAAATCCTTTGATCATAGAATCTATATCTGAGGGGGAGTGTTGAACTTTGTTCTTAATTTCTGATTCATTTTTGGAGGGAGAGTTAACATATCTGTATGATGCTAACTGTTTTAATTTTCTTACAGGTACTGTTATTGTTGATCCCAGATCTCTCAATAACACTAATAATCTAGTTAATAATAACCAAATTATAGTGATTTGATGAACAAAGTGATAAACACTCAAGAAAGAAATATAAACAATTACGAACACTCTTGAGCGTCAAGGATTTCACTTTATAAATAATAAAAATGTAAGAGCGACACTTTTTACAATAGGCCTAATCACCTATTTATACTAATTAGCTAATGAGAAGATAACTATCTAATGAGACTTTTTAGCTAATCTTCTATTAACAGATAACGTTTATCTACTCTATAGATAAACTTTAATATTAGAGATAAACTCGAAATCTAGTTGTCGACTTGTTATCTCCAGCTGTCATTCATGATGTGATGAATCATCCTTATCTTTAATTCTTCATCGTATGCTTCTGGATGATTTGCTGGAGAATTCTCTAAGTGTTGATGACCAGAGGATCGATGAGGATGCCCTTTCCATCGCATCCCAGGTCGTCCATCGGTCCTCTTGTTGTACTCCAGACTTAGCCATTTCTGCCTTGATGTCTTCATCGGTCTTCTGGTTCTTCATCACTTATTGTTTTTCATT
>NW_020201284.1:15372-20387 GCF_001531365.2 Cynara cardunculus var. scolymus | reverse complement strand
ACATTAAGGCAAAACAAAAATACAACTCATCATGAGATACCTTGATATATTTCTCTGAAGCGCATGAGCAGTCTTCGATACCCGATGACTGTCGATATCTCATGAATGAGCCGACTCCCTTCTTCTCTTGGCACGTGGTTTCTACCCAGTCTTTCTCTAATGACTTTTTGAAACCATTCAAGTGTTTCCGATGAATACTTGTGTTGATCCCAGATCTCTTAATAACACTAATAATCTAGTTATAAATAGCCAAATTATAGTTATTTAATGAAGAAAGTTATGAAGTCTCAAGAATAAAATAAGAATATTTAAGAACATCTTTGAGCTTCAAAGGTTTTACTTTATAGATTCAGAAATGTAAAACAAAGAGTAAAAGCCTTATTTTTACAATAGACCTAATCATCTATTTATACTAAACGACTATTAAGAWGATAACTATCTAATGCTACTTTCTAGCAAATCGTCTATCTAACAGATAGGGTTTATCTTTCACATGTATAAACATTACCAATAATATAAACTTGAATTCCAGCTGTTGATTTGTCATCTCCAGCTGTCATTCATGGTATGATGATTTCATCCTTATCTTCAAATCTTCATTGCATGCTTGGATGGAGTACTGGAAAATATTCTAAGTATTGATGACCAGAGGATTGATGAGAATACTTCTTTCCATCGCATCCTTGAACTTGTCCATTGATCCTCTGGTTGAACTTGTCCATCGGTCCAATGGTTGAACTATACATCGATCCTCTGGTTGAATTCCAGACTTAGTCGATTCTGCCTTGATGTTTTCATCGGTCTTCTGGTTCTTCATCACTTGTTGTTTTTCATTACTTTTTACATCATGTGTTATGGGGTTTAACAATCTCCCCCTAAGTAATGAAATAACAAACATAGTCTAATCTAGACACATATGTGAAGAACATACACTAATCTAGTAGAAAAACATTAAACTCCAAATTTTCATTGGATGATGAAATTTCTTTACAATACTGGAAACAAAATACATCAAGGCAAGATAAGCAAAAGATTTGACTCATCACTAACTACCTGAGTATATCTCTTTGAAGCGCAAGAGTAGTCTTCGATAAGCAATGACTATTGATATCTCGTGTATGAGATGACTCTCCTCTTCCCTTGGCACATGGTTTCTGTCCAGTCTTTCTCTAATGTCTTTCTGAAACCATTCAAGTGTATCTGTTGAATACTTGAAGGCTTCAATCATTTTAAAGAACTTTTTAACCCCGAACTCATTCTTGTAAACAAGTCCAAGTTCAGGTTGAGTAAAAACTAAAGCAGAACGTATCTCCTGCAGGCCCTGGAAGTCTTCGTTTGGAGGAGCGCAGGATAATCTCTCAATGCTGGCCTAAAAGCAATTTCAAAATTTGTTTTGGCTCTGAGCTTTACTAGGGACTCCATTGTTTTTACTATCGCTCGGTTTGCCATTCCAAATCGTATCCCATGATCTTGCCTTTGAGTTGTGTAGGCATATAACTCAATCAAGTCATATGGATTGAGGTTGATGAGGTCGTTTTTGTTGAACACACTAACTACCCCATGGGCTCTCTCCATGCTGAACTCGATGTATTGAATAGCTCTGTTGGCAAATGACTTTATTTTCAAGTCTATGACTCTTCTTATTCCATCGTTTGAAAAGACAGCTTCAGGTGCTTGAGTAGTSTRTCTTATGAAACGATGATGTAGAAGGTTCATAGACTCAGGCGATAGGAATGGAGGATTGGTTGACATCTTCACGATCTTGATAAATGTATTGATGGATATTTTCCATCATTACTGGTTCCCTGGGCGGCAATTGAGATCGACTCCATGTTCTGTATTATCTCATCTACCAGGCCTTGTGGAGGTTGCTTTGAGGAAGATGGAATGTCCGCATGCACCACAGGTTGATGGGTTAAGGGTTGTGTTTCGGTTTGGGGTTGTATATGGGTAGAGGGTGAGTTTTCTTTGGTTGGTTGGGTAGTTTCTGGTGCATGTGTTTCTGTAGGGGTTTGGGGTCATTGAGGCGATGGTTGGGTTGTTGTAGGTTGTTGGGTCCGTAAAACTCATCGTTCCCTCGAGCCGGTCAAATCCGCGATTCTTAAACCCAACGCTCCTGTAGCAATACAGGAGCATCCCACATCGGTGAGGCTAGGGGGATTCGGCTTCCTTATAAGGAAGTGGGAGTCTTACTCCTACCAGTGACGCGTTTTAAAGCCGTGAGGGTTTGGTCAAACCCAAAACAGACAATATCACGTGGGCGGTTCCCTAGATCGGTCCAACAATTGGTATCAAAGCTAGGGCCGCACCAATGTGGGGGGGGGGAATGTTGGGTCCGAAAAACTCATCGTTCTGTCGAGCCGGTGAAATCCGCAATTCTTAAACCCAATGCTCCTGTAGCAATGCAGAAGCATCCCACATCGGTGAGGCTAGGGGGATTCGGCTTCCTTATAAGGAAGTGGGAGTCTTACTCCTACCAGTGATGTGTTTTAAAGCCGTGAAGGGTTGGTCAAACCCAAAGCAGACAATATCACGTGGGCGGTTCCCTAGATCAGTCTAACATAGGTTCTGGTTGTGTGGAAAGGGTGAAGGGTTGTGTTGTACGAGGTGTTGGAGATGGGGTTAAGGGTAAGTTTATTGTGGGTGAAGAAGTTAAGGTTTGGTTTGGAGGTGTGGTTGGCTCTTTATCGGTTGATAAACTCAACACAATAGGTTCTAGTGTTGTGGCTAAGGGAACTTGAATATTCTATTCATCATCAGAGGGCAAGGCCTCTGGTTCCCTTGCTTGGGTTTGTTGGGTTGATGGTGGTTGTTGTGGTGGTGATGGTTGCTGTGGTGCAGCRGATTCTGTATTTTGTGTAGCCGCCACCTCTTTCTCCCCCTCATGAGGTCCAAGACCTTGATCATCGGGGTCTGGATCTTCATGTCGTCTGCATTTTAAGGGGCGGCTTGAGGAGCAGGAGGCTCTCAATCTGTTTTTCTTCCACATGCGTATGTGGTCGGCGAGAGTACGCACCCGATCTTTGTTGCACCGTTGTTTCATGGTGCGAAGGAGAGTATTTGTTATGTCTTGTTGTTGTTGAAGGCTCCTCCTTAGCGCTCTGGTGGGTTCAACAGATCGAGCGACAAACTTTGCACTTATCTCATTAAAAGATGAGATTAGTGCCTTGGACAGAGCCCGAAGATTGGCTCTGGTGGCAAAATATGTGCTTGGTGGTGGTGTTGGAGATGGCATAGAGGTTGTAGTAGATGGTGGAGGATGGGGAAGGTTGGCAAGAAGATCCCTCACCTCTCAGTGAAGGATGAGAAGGCTGCTTCATAGGAAGGGCCTGCAGAGGGAGGTGGCGTTTGAGTTTGTTGTGGGATTTGGGCAAGTATGGTTGCGGGTAGTTGAGTGAGGGTGGTTTGTATGGTGGCCATTTGAGTGGTGAGGGTGGCAAGAGTTTCATCGACAGATGAAGTGGATGGAGGTTGAGTTTGAGGAATTTGGGAGATGATGGAGGCATGTAATTGATGAAGATTGCGAAGGATGGATTGTACTTGGGTGATGGTGTAGGTAAGGTTTTCATCAGCTTCAGTTGCCTGAGTTGTGAGGGTTGCGAGAGATTGGATAAGGATTTGGTTTCTTTGAGTGGCTAGAGAGGATGAGGTGTTGTGGTGTTGGGTAACTGTCTGTTGAAGCATCTGTAGGCGGGTAGTGTTGGCTTGGGTTTGGGTTTCAAGTTGGGTGGGATGATGTTGGAGGATGGCAAGGGATTGGTGGAGGTCTGGGGTATCGGGTAAGGGTTGGTTTTCCACAATCCCTTGTATGAGTTTAAGGTCATCCAAAGACCACGTCACTGTATCAACGTAGGCTAGGAACTCAGCCTTTGTGACCAGATCTGCTAATGGGGTAACCCCTGCAGCAACAGATGTTGCAGATAGGGCCTCTGTTCCTGAGGCGCCTTCTTGGCCTTGTGCGAAGGTAGGCCTTGAAGGACTTCCATCATGTCCTTGATAGCCTTCGAGAGAAGAACTATCTCGTGATGTTTGAACATCCTCTTCCTCATCCTCAGCTTCAAAGGCTGAGTAAGTGAAGCGGATGTGTGTCCCCTTCGGTAGATCAAATATCGAGGGGAGTGGTGCACGAATTGAAGATCACTCTGAACGATCTATGGGTTCAAGATCAGAAGCAACAAATGCTTCTGTGTGTGTGATGGGTTGAGGCGAGCCCTGAGGCGGAGGGGCTCTTGTCTCTTCATCACCTCTCTGTTAAGAGAGGGGTGATGGTAAATGAGTTTCCTCGGCTTGTTCATCTCCAGAGGCTCGAAGAATGACCTCTGGATGGCTGGCTGGGGTTGGGGTGGTACTGGGTCGTCCTGTTTCAATACCCTTTGGCTTTGATCGCCAAGGGTAGTAGATGTGGGTGCCCTTTGGATAGTAGGTTGAGGAATATTTTGAGTAAGGCCGGGAGAAGCACGAGCTTCATCATCTTCATCATCCGATGAAGAGGATGCTTGTGCGCCCTCGCTTGGAGGGGGGGACGGCTCTAAGTGCTCCGGGGTAGCTGCCCTCGGTTCTTGGGACAGCATGGAGCATTCATAGGTCTTGCGTATCTCACTTGTCGATGGTATGACAGTGAGCATAGCCCAGGATAGCAGTCGGCTGATGCTGTATCCTTCCTTCGAAAGGGTTGGGCGGTGTCCTTGCATCTTGTAAATTGAGGTGAAGGGCTCTACAGCAGGTAGACCGTGTTGCACCATCGCGTCCCCAATGAAGAGGGCGAGGAATCGGGGAAAGAGAACTGCAAATAGTGGCTTTCCTGCGGCTTGAAGTTTGCACTTTTTGATCACAGCTGCATGAATCTCGTTGTAAATGTGGAAGGCGTAGTTGAGATTTATGTTAAAGAAAAGCCCATACATAATTGTCATTATGTTGAGATTCCCTTGGTCTAGGGAACCTAGCTTGCAAGTGAGGGATCGGTTGAGGATGGAGAAGAACAAATTCCACATTGGCGGGAGGAATTGTCTTTTGAA
>NW_020201284.1:11571-13957 GCF_001531365.2 Cynara cardunculus var. scolymus | reverse complement strand
GCTCTGGATGGAAAATGCAAGTTTACAAAAGTAAACTTTTGCTCCCCCTCAAATGATGCATATGGATTAAAATCAAAGACTCCCCTTCACTTGGATAAAATTGAGAAGTTTAGGAGACAGAGGCTCTGGTTGAGAGAAGCATATGGCATGTAAGGATTACAAAGAGAACAAAGCCAGAGGCTCTGGTCTTTAGAACCAGAGGCTCAGGTCTTTAGAATCAATGCCTTCTTTCTGGCGATAGCCTTTTGCAACAAGCCTGACTTTGTTCCTTGTTACAATGCCATCTTCGTCCTTCTTGTTTCTGAAGACCCATTTGGTTCCTATTTCCGTTTTTCCTTTGGGAAGAGGCATGAGAGACCATACTTTGTTTCGTTCAAACTGAACTTGCATTAAGTTTATTCAGTTTGGATCTTGTAGGGCTTCAGAAATCTTATTTGGTTCAATCATGCTCAAAAAGTTTGCGTAGAGGCATTCATTTGCAGTAGTGGATCTCGTCTTGACACCAGAGGTTGGATCACCAATGATTTTGTGATGTGGGTGATTCTTCGTCCACTTGGTGTTTGATTGAGGTTCTGAAGCAACAAGATGCAGTTCTTCATCGACTGATGGAACTGCTTGCTCCTCCTCAACGAGATCATCTCTAGTGTTAGACTCTGGTTCTTGATCATGATCTGAAGACATAGGAGAAGTAGATGGTGAAGTAACATGAGCTTTTGTGAGAGATGTACCTTCCCTATTAGAGTCTGCATGTTCATCATTGACTCTAGAGATGGATTTTGCATTAGTCTCATGTCCAGAAATTACTTCTTCATCGAAGATGTCTTCAAATAATTGAGCTAWCTCTGATTCATTGGGTTTGCTGAGTGATGAATCAGATGCTCTTCTTTAAGGTCCGAGTTCTGAACTGTTGTGTCCAGAAGTCATTGGAGTAGAGTCATCGAAGGACACATTGATGCTTTCAATAACTATTCTGGTCCTTTTGATGTATACTCTGTATGCTTTGGCGGTTTGAGAATCGCCCAAAAAGATTCCCTCATCAGCTTTCTTGTCGAACTTGCCAAGATATTCTCTATCGTTGMGTACAAAGCATTTGCACCCAAAGATATGAAAATATTTGACGTTTGGTCTTCTGTGGTTGATAAGCTCATATGGGKTTTTCTGGTGTCTCTTGTTGATGATGGATCGWTTTTGGGTGAAACATGTTGTGGAAATAGCTTCAGCCCAGAAGGTGATTGGTAACTCCGATGAAGCGAGCATGGTTCTTACTGCTTCCACGAGGGTTCGATTTCATCGTTCGACTACTCAATTTTGTTGTGGAGTTCTTGCTGATGAAAAGTTTTGAGTAATGGCTTCACTGAAGAGATAGTCATCAATTATGGTATTTTTGAATTCAGTCCCATTGTCGGTATGAACCTTCACCAACTTTTTTTGTAGAAGGACTTGTAGCCTTTTCATCACTCCAATGAGTAGGTTTGGAACATATGATTTCTTCTTTACGAATTCAACCCAAATGTATCTGGAGTATTCATCGACCAATACCAGCATGTACTTCTTTCCAGAAAGGCTTTGAGTGGATATTGGTCCACAGAGGTCTATGTGAAGCATATCCAATGGTTTGGTGYAGGAGGTCTCTGACTTGGTTTTATGTGAGGCCCTTTTTAGTTTTCCTAACTCATATGCTGAGCACAGATGATCTTTTTCGAATTTGAGAGCAGGAATTCCTTTGACCAGATTCTGTGTAGCTAGTTTTCTTAGCGCATCAAAGTTGAGGTGTGAGAATTTTTGATGCCATAGCCAATTTTCATCGCTCTTATGAGACATAAGACAGAGGGTGTCCTGTCTCATAGAGGACTCAAAATCGAGAAGATAGAGGTTTCCTTCTCTCTTTGCTGTGATGATTGGGTTACTGGACTTTGTTTCTATTATGCAGAGACCTTTGCGAAATTTGACTTCAAGGCCCTTGTCGCAGAATTGACTTATGCTCAATAGATTGTGCTTTAATCCTTCKACATAAGCCACTTTGCTGATTGAGACATTGTCTTTGATAAGAGTGTCGTATCCCTTGATTGTACCCTTGTTGTTGTCTCCAAAAGTCACAGAGCCTCCAGATTTTTTGATGAAGGAGGATAGTTGACTTTTATCACCAGTCATGTGCCTGRAGCAACCTGAATCCATGTACCATGGTTGCACATGCTGGTCCTGCAAGAAAAATTAAGGGGATTTAGGTACCCATTTCATAATGGGTTCTCGTTTGTTAGTAGGGGGTGTGGTACTCTTTTTGTCACCCTTAGCCTTTGTAGGCTTGGGTTTATTTGGATTTCCCTTGCCCTTGGATTTGGGTTTTTCACGTTTTCATTGGGTCTAACTTTATATCGATAAACGTGTT
>NW_020201284.1:1254-9044 GCF_001531365.2 Cynara cardunculus var. scolymus | reverse complement strand
TTTCTACGACATTGATTTATCAATGTGTTGAAGCGATCATAGGTCTTTTGTATCGGTTCATCAAGGAGGGCTTTGAAATTTGTGTATTCATTGAGGCATTGCGCTCTATGATTTTTCTTTGTTTTTGCTCCTCTTTCCAGTTAGCTTGCCAGTTCATCCCAAAGTTCCTTCGCAGTGGAGCATGTATCGAGGTTTTGAAAGATTTCATTGGGTAGCACCATGATTATCAATGTCTTCGCCTTTTTGTCTGTTTCGACTCTTTCTTTATCATCTTCATCGCAATTTCTTTCATCTTTTGGCATGTAATATGCTGGAATTTTAGCTGTGGTATTTGTTCCTGGAACTCTTGGAACTAGAGTTTGAGGAATGTAGGGACCCTTCTGTATGGATCGCAGGAGATTCCTATCCATTCCCTCTAGAAAATTTACCATTCTGATCTTCCATTGAGGATATTCCTCTCGTTGAAGAGTTGGAGGCTTTGTGAGGGAGCCAACATTGTACGCGGAATTTCAGTTGGCCATCGAAAATTTTGGAGAAGAAGAAAGAATTTTTAACGAGAAAGAATATCAATAATTTAAGAGATTTTTGAATGATAGTTTTGATTGGATAATCAATCAATAGGCTCTGATACCAATTCTTGATCCCAGATCTCTCAATAACACTAATAATCTAGTTATAAATAACCAAATTATAGTGATTTAATGAAGAAAAATATGAAGTCTCAAGAATAAAATAAGAATATTTAAGAACAACTTTGAGCTTCAAAGGTTTTACTTTATAGATTCAGAAACGTAAAACAAAGAGTCAAAGCCTTATTTTTACAATAGACCTAATCATCTATTTATACTAAACGACTATTAAGAAGATAACTATCTAATGCTACTTTCTAGCAAATCGTCTATCTAACAGATAGGGTTTATCTTTCACATGGATAAACATTAACAATAAGATAAACTTGAATTCCGACGGCTGATTTGTCATCTCCATCTGTCATTCATGGTATGATGATTTCATCCTTATCTTCAAATCTTCATTGCATGCTTGGATGGAGTACTGGAAAATATTCTAAGTATTGATGACCAGAGGATCGATGAGAATGCTTCTTTCCATCGCATCCTTGAACTTGTCCATTGATCCTCTGGTTGAACTTTTCCATCGGTCCAATGGTTGAACTATGCATCGATCCTCTGGTTGAATTCCAGACTTAGTCTATTCTGCCTTGATGTTTTCATCGGTCTTCTAGTTCTTCATCACTTGTTGTTTTTCATTACTTTTTACATCATGAGTTATAGGGTTTAACAATCTCCCTCTAAGTAATGAAATAACAAACATAGTCTAATCTAGACACATATGTGAAAAACATCAAACTCCAAATTTTCATTGGATGATGAAATTTCTTTACAATCCTAGAAACAAAATACATCAAGGCAAGATAAGCAAAAGATTTGACTCATCACTAACTATCTGAGTATATCTCTTTGAAACGCAAGAGTAGTCTTCGATAACCAATGACTGTTGATATGTCGTGTATGAGATGACTCCCCTCTTCCCTTGGCACATGGTTTCTGCCTAGTCTTTCTCTAATGTTTTTCTGAAACCATTCAAGTGTATCTGTTGAATACTTGAAGGCTTCAGTCATTCTAAAGAACTTTTCAACCCCGAATTCATTCTTGTAAACATGTCCAAGTTCAGGTTGAGTAAGAACTGAAGCAAAACATATCTCCTGCAGGCCCTGGAAGTCCTCATTTGGAGGAGCGCAGGATAATCTCTCAATGCCTAGCCTAAAAGCAATTTCAAAATCTGTTTTGCCTCAGTTAGTCTAAAGAACTTTTTAACCCCAAACTCATTCTTGTAAGCAAGTCCAAGTTCGGGTTGAGTTAGGACTGAGGCAGACCTTTTCTCCTGCAGGCCTTGGAAATCTTCGTTTGGTGGAGCGCAGGATAGTCTTTCAATGCCTAGCCGAAGAGCAATTTCAAAATCACTCTTGGCTCTATGGTTCACCAGGGTTTCCATCGTTTTTACTACCGTTCGGTTTGCCATTCCATACCTGATCGTGGTCTTGCCTCTGAGCCGTATATGCATATAATTCAATCAAGTCATATGGATTGAGATTAATGAGGTCATTTTTGTTGAACACGCTAACTTGCATATGTGCTCTCTCCACAGTGAACTCGATGTATCGAATGGCTCGGTTGGCAAATGTCCTTACTTTCAGATCCATGACACTCCTTATCCCATCATTCGAGAAGACAGCCTGAGGTTGTTGTGTGGTCTGTCTAATGAATCTATGGTGTAAGAGGTCCATGGACTCAGGTGATAAGATCGGAGGGTTGATGGTCAAACTTTCATCGCGGTCTTCGTACATGTATTGATGGATGTTTTCCATCATAATTGGTTCCCTAGGTGGCAATTCAGGACATCTCTGCATCGACTCCATGCTCTGTATAATCACATCTACCAGGCTCTGAGGAGGTTGCCTTGATGAAGAGGGAGTATCCGCATACACCATGGGTGTTTGGGTTGAGGGTTGTGTATGAGTTGGTGTGGGTATGGTTTCTTGTTGGGTTGGTTTAGGTTCATTGGGTTTGGCTTGGGTGGTTTCTGGTGCATGGGGTTCGGTTTGGGTGGTTTCTGGTGCATGGCGTTCTGTTGGGGTTTGTGGTTGTTGGGGTGATGAAGGTTGGATTATCATTGGTTCTAGCTGTGTGGATAAGGTGAAGGGTTGAGTGGTGCGAGGTGTTGGTGAAGGGGTTAAGGGTAGGTTTGATGTAGGTGTTGATGAAAAAGGTTGGTTAAGTTGTGTTGGTGGGGTAGTAGGTTCTTCATCAGTTGAAGAGCTCAACATGATGTGTTCTGGGGTTGCAGCGATGGGAACATGTATATGTACATCTTTAGAGGGTAGAGCCTCTGGTTCCCTTGCTTGGGTTCCTTCGGTTGAGGGTGGTGGTTGTGTTTGTGGTGATGGTGATGGTGGTGCAGCGGATTTTGTATGCTGTGCAGCCGCGGCCTTTGTCTCCCCCTCATGAGGTCCAATACCTTGATCAACGGGGTCTTGGTCTTCATGCCTTGGCCTTTTGTGTTGGCGGCTGATGAAGCAAGAGGCTCTGCTCCTCTTCTTCTTTTTGTCCCGCGAGATACGCCTTCAGGGCAGCTTGTCTTCGACTCGCCTACATTGTTTGGAGGAGAGAGTGGTGCGCCATTGTTCATTGGCTAGGTTCTGGGAGAGAACCCTTGTTGGATGGATGGCCCGATGAATGAATTTGGCACTAATCTCATTAAAAGATGAGACTAGCGCCTTGGACAGAGCCAGTAGGTCAGCTCTGGTTGCAAACTCGATGGAGGAGGATGAGGCTTGTGGTGGTATAGAGGTGGTGGTGGATGTATATGGAGGGATGGGAAGGTTGGTGATGAGGTCTCTCACCTCTGTAGTGAATGAGGAGAAGGCTTCATCAAAGGATGGGCCTGCAGAGGGTGGTTGGGGTGGAGGAGTAGGCTGGGGGATTTGGTCTAGGATAGTGGCGGGTAGTTGGTTGAGGGTAGTTTGTATGGAGGCCATTTGATTGGTGAGGTTGGTAAGGGAAGCTTCGATGGATGAGTTGGATTTAGGTGGGGCTTGATGAGGAATTTGGGAGATGATGGTTGTGGGTAGGGAGTTAATGGTTTGAAGGATGGTTTGCAGTTGGGAGATGATGTATGTGAGGTTCTCATCGGCCTCAGTTGCCTGGGCCGTGAGGGTGGCGATGGATTGGATGAGGATTTGGTTTCGTTGGGTGACTAGGGAGGAAGTGGTGTTATGGTGTTGGGTAATGGTTTGTTGGAGCATTTGTAATCGGGTGGTGTTGGCTTGGGTCTGGGTTTCGATTTGGGTGAGGTGGTGTTGTAAGATTGCAAGAGATTGTTGGAGGTCAGAGGTATCGATGGAGGGTTGGTTGTCTACAATCCCTTGCATGATGAGTTTAAGGTCTTCCAAGGACCGCATCACTGTATCGACAAAGGCTTGGAACTCAGCCTTTATAACTAGGTCAGCATGTGGGGTAACCCCTGCAGCAACAGATGCTGCAAGTTGTGCCTCTGCTCCTGAGGCGCCTTCTTGGCCTTGTGAGAAGGTAGGCCTAGAAGGACTTCCATCATGTCTTTGATAGCCCTAAAGAGATGAGCTATCTCGTGATGTTGTGACATATGCTTCCTCTTCCTCGGCTTCAGAGGACGGGTAAGTGAAGCGAATGTGTGTCCCCTTCGGTAGATCAAATATCGAAGGGGGATGTGCATGAAGGGAAGATCGCTCTGAACGATCTTGGGGTTCAATATCAAAAGCAACACATGCTTCTGTATGTGTGGTGGGATGTGTCGAGCCCTGAGGCGAGGGGCTCTTATATCTTCATCACCTCTCTGTTGAGAGAGGGGTGATGGAAAATGTGGTTCCTCGGCTGATACATCTCCAGAGGCCCGAAGAATGGCCTCTGGATGGCTGGCTGGGGTTGGGATTGGATTGGGTCGTCCTGTTTCAATACCCCTTTGGCTTTGATCGCCAAGGGTAGTAGATGTGGTTGCCCTTGGGGAAGTGGGTTGAGGAAGTGTATGAGTAGGGCCGAGGGAGGCACGATGAGTAGCATCATCATCATCATCATCATCTTCATCATCCGATGAAGATGACTCATGTGCTCCCTCGCTTGGTGGGGGGGACGGCTCTAATCGCTCTGGGGTAACTGCCCTTGGTTCCTGGGACAGCATAGAGCATTCATAGGCTTGGCGTATCTCAGATGTCGATGGAATGACATTGAGCATTGTCCTGGAGAGTGGACGGTTGATACTGTAACCCTCCTTTGAGAGGGTTGGACGATATCCATGCATCTTGTAGACAGGGGTGAAGGGCTCCTCGGCTGGTAGACCATGCTGCCTCATTGCGTCCCTAATGAAGAGGGTGAGGAAGCGAGGGAAGAGAACCGCAGAGAGAGGATTGCCAGCGGCTTGGAGTTTACATTTCTTGACCACTACCATATGAATCTCGTTGTAGATCAGGAAGGCGTAATCGAGGTTCAAGTTGAAGAACAGCCCATACATGATAATCATGATGTTTATGTTCCCTTGGTCCAATGAGCCCAGTTTGCATGTGAGGGCCCTGTTGAGAATGGAGAAAAACATATTCCACATCGGCAGGAGGAATTGGCGTTTAAAGTCTGATATGTTGCGTAGGTCACGATTGTAACCTAGCATCTTCACGAAGCGGAGGATGTCGTCGGTGGTTGGTGGTTCGTGGTTCGTCATATTGTTCAATTCCAAGTTCTCGTCGAGTGGGAATGCACAGAACCCGAGAAACCTTAGCCCGCGATATCTTGAGCGATCATATCATATCGTTAGGGGCGTCCATGTCCCCCATTATTCTGTGGTTTTTCGGTTCAAACTCGCACGTTTGCCAATATTGCTGGATGTATTTTATGGGTACGCTTGTGTCAGCAAGAGTGAGGGAGGGAAGAAGAATTCAGTTCTTGAAAAACTCGATCATAACTACAAATCTGTCGTCAAACAGGGTGTTTCGGAGTTTGATAGAGTGGTTGTTTGGCTTCATGGGTAGGAAGACGATAGCGCGACTGTCGGTGCCGGTGGATTGGACTCTGCTGTCATTGTTGTTTGATTCGTGGGTGGCGAAGGAGGCCATTGTTGATGAAGTTGCAGGTTTGTTGTTCGTCGGAATATAGTTGCAGGTTTATGGAAGCGTAAATAGAAGATGGATGAGGAAGAAAGGTATTTATAGGCGGAAATATGGTGAGGGAGTGGGGTGTGGGGGGTGGAGGGGTGGAGGGGAAACAGTTTCTTGATTATTAAAATACAATAATCATGAAAAGTTTTGGCGGTTTTGGGTATAGATGATTTGATTTGAAGAACGTGAGCCGTCTTGATTGTACGTGCCATTAATGTTAGATGACACGTGTCAAGGCGGGGTTAGGGAGGGGGGAAAGTTGAAAAGGTGTATGGGGAACAAGCTGTATGTGTTGTCAGGCGCATGGTATGATGACATTATGAATTATTTGAAATAAAAAGGTATTCCAAATAATATCTTGATGAGTACGTACCCCAAAAATAATTTGAATTTAAAATCCCATCTAATTGTAAGATTAATACTAATTACGAAGTTTTGGTCTTCTAAAAACCGATATTGTATAGTTTTTAGTCACAAAAGCTGCGATTTTGTATAATCTTGAAAATGATTTTCAATTAAGATGAGTTTTTGTAAAAAATATTGTCATGGAACCAGAGGAGCTCTGGTTGGTCATGACCCATTGGGTGAGGAACCAGAGGAGTTCTGGTTTAACATCAATGAAGAAGTTCATGGATGTAATGTTCGATTGCATGATATAGAAGCCTTGGATAACAAGCCAGAGGCTCTAGATAAGCATTGTTAATCCATTATATAGAATCAGAGGAGCTCTGGTTAAATACATATCTAGCATTTAGGTGGCCAGAGGCTCTAGATAGTAGAACCAAAGGCTCTGCATGAAAAACGCATAAAAGAAATGTGAAGATAAAATTGTTGCTCCCCCTCAAATGATGCATGAGTAAGGATTTGAAGTTTTCAAAGACTCCCCCTCAAACAAATAATAAAGAAGAATTAGGCGTACCAGAGGCTCTGGTCTATGCAACCAGATGCTCTGGTTGTGAAGGATGATGAATGTATGAAAGGTGGCTAAGTGGAAGTGGAGAAATGGTCTTTGAGACCAGAGGAGCTCTGGTTCCAAAGAAAACAAAGCCAGAGGCTCTGGTCTTTAGAACCAGAGGCTCTGGTTGTGAAGCGAAGAAAATGGGTAATGGAAAATGGTGAAGTGTATGTGAAAGACTATGATGGATGAGCCTTTGAGACCAGAGGAGCTCTGGTTCCAAAGATTGTGAATCCAGAGGCTCTGGTCTTTAAAACCAGAGGCTCTGGTTATGAAAGCAAAGGAATGAAATATGGAAAAATATGGTTAAGTCCCTATGTAGGGAGAAGAGGGAAACTCTTTGGGACCAGAGGTACTGGTCTTTAGAACCAGAGGCTCTGGTATGGTATAGAAGGGGTGTGGTTTATACCAAGTCATAGATAGGAACTTGATAGTGCTGGTTTCAAAGGAATTGGAAAGTAGAGGATCTAGTCTTTAGAGCCAGAGGCTCTGGGTGGGAAGAGAATACTTAGTGTATGAAAACTAAGTATGTGCCTTGGACTAGAGGGGCTCTGGGTCCAAATGAGGAGATGAAATGAATGAAAGGTTAAGACCAAGTTGTGATACAATAGGATGTAGACTCAAGGAATTAGATTCCAGAGGCTCTGGTCTATATAACCAGAGGCTCTGGTAAGTAAGAGTATACTTGGTAGAAATTACGAAGTATTTGCTTTGRACCAGAGGGGTTATGGTTCCAAAGGTGATGGAGATTGTTTGCCAAAAAAAATTGTTCGAAGTAAATCTAAATAGCCAGAGGCTCTGGTCTTTATGACCAGAGTCGCTGTTTTAGGATACTTGGAGTTTCTGGCTAAAATTTTGTATATCACTTATAGGCATAACCATGAGATACTGAAGATCTCTGGTTGTAAGCTAATGAGTGACTTTAAGTAGTGAGATTCAGCATACCCGTCTTGCTGACTAGGAATAAAAATCTTTTCTCATCAAGAGCTTTTGTGAATATGTCAGCAAGTTGAATCTCAGTTGGAACAAAATACATTTCTATATTACCTTTTTCAACATTGTCTTTCAGAAAATGGTACCTTACATCAATGTTTGGTCTTGGAATGCTGCACTGGATTTGCAGAGATTGCTATGGCA
>NW_020201284.1:0-1216 GCF_001531365.2 Cynara cardunculus var. scolymus | reverse complement strand
GGGATTTTGTCATAATGGAAACCATAGTCCTTAAGCTGAGTCTTCATCCAGAGAACTTGTGAACAACAACTAGCAGCAGCAACATATTCTGCTTCTGTTGTGGATGTTGAGACACAATTTTATTTTCTGGATGTCCAACTTACTAGCTTGTCCCCCAAGGGTTGACAGCTTCCAGACGTGCTCTTTCTGTCAAGCTTGCAACATGCATGATCTGCATCTGTGTAGGCTATTAGATCAAAGCCAAAGCTCTTTGGATACCAGATACCCAATGATGGAGTTCCCTTTAGGTATCGAAAGATCCTCTTGACTGCAGAGAGATGCGATTCTTTAGGATTAGATTGATATCTTGCACAAAGACATGTGGCAAACATTATATCTGGTCTACTAGCAGTTAGATACAGGAGTGATTCAATTATGCCTCTGTAGGTTGTTACATCCACAGGTTTTCCTGATGGATCAACAAAAAGCTTAGCTCCTGTAGCCATAGGTGTTCTCATCGATGATGAGTTTGAGAGAGAGTATTTCTTCATAAGGTCAGTCACATATTTGGACTGATTGATGAAAATTCCGTCTGAAGTTTGTTTGATTTGAAGACCAAGGAAGAAGCTTAGTTCTCCCATCATACTCATCTCAAATTTACTTTTCATCAACTCTGAGAATTTTTCGCAATGTTTTGCATTTTTAGAGCCAAATATGATGTCGTCCACATATATTTGAACAAGTAAGATGTCACCTTTATGCTTTTTGAGAAAAAGAGTTGTATCGATTGTACCTTTTTTGAAACCGTTGTTGATGAGAAAGGTAGATAGAGTTTCATACCAGGCTCTGGGTGCTTGCTTCAGCCCATAGATGGCTTTATCCAGAAAGTAGACATAGTCTGGATGTTTTGGATCTTCGAACCCAGGAGGCTGCTGCACGTAGACTTCTTCTTGAACTTCGCCGTTGAGGAAGGCAGACTTGACATCCATGTTAGCTCTCATTTCTGTTAATGTAAAAGTATGGAAAAAGTAAATACTGCAAGTATTGACAGAAGAGGTTCCACCACAAAAGACCACAGAGGACCAACAACAGAAGATGTTCAATCATACAAGTCTTGAGTGACAGAACCTCTGTTGTCTATCACAGAGGTTCTGAAAACTGGTCCTCTGTAATCAAAGCATACAAGACAAAGATGACAGAACCTCTGTTGTCTATCACAGAGGTTCTGGAAGATGAT
>NW_020201283.1:34436-69009 GCF_001531365.2 Cynara cardunculus var. scolymus | reverse complement strand
AGACATAATGTCTTGTGTTCTGAATTGAAACAATTGTATGTGGCTATAACTCGGACAAGGCAAAGACTCTGGATATGTGAGAACAAAGAGGAGCTTTCCAAGCCAATGTTCGACTACTGGAAGAGAAGGGGCCTGGTCCAGTTAAGGAAACTTGATGATTCAATGGCACAAGCCATGTGGGTTGCAAGCAGCCCTCAAGAGTGGCGAGAGCGTGGTAAAAAGGTCAAATCTAATCTCTTACTGTTATTATAATTGGTTGAAACGTGCTGCTATTAAGTATGTCATCTTGTTTGTTATTCACAACCTTTATATGTTTTTCAGCTTTACTATGAGAACAATTTTGTGATGGCGACAATGTGCTTTGAAAGAGCTGGAGACAAGATGTGGGAGAAATTGGCCAAGGCTTCGGGTCTCAGAACATCAGCTGAACAAATGCGTGGAATGAATCCTGAAGCTGCTTCAAGTTATCTTAGAGAAGCAGCAACGATGTTTGAGTCCATTGGGAAATTTGAGCCTGCTGCTTCATGTTATTGTGATTTGGGGGAGTATGAAAGAGCTGGTAACTTCCTAAGTTTACATTTTGCACAACTTTAATCGATGTTTGGATTGTAAACCTTTATCATCTTAATTTCAAAATTTTTTTACAGGAAGAATTTATTTGGATAAGTTTGGGCAGACTGAAGCAGCGGCTGAGTGTTTCACACTAGCAGGGTGTTATAGCGATGCAGCCGAAGCCTATGCAAAAGGAGATAAGTTTTCCAATTGTCTGTCAGTTTGCAAAAAAGGGAAACTTTATGGTAAAGGCATGCAGTATATTGAACACTGGAAAGAACATGCAAATGTTCAAAATAAAGAACTTGAACAGATTAAGCAAGATTTCTTGGAGAGTTGTGCTCTTGATTACCACAAGCGGAAAGATCTCATATCCATGATGAAATTTGTTAGAGCCTTTTGTTCTATGCAAACAAAGCGTGCTTTCTTGAGGTCCGTTGGCCGTCTTGATGAGCTTTTGTTGTTGGAAGAGGAATCAGGTAGTTTTGTTGAGGCTGCTGAGCTTGTTAGGTCATGGGGTGATGTTCTAAAAGAGGCTGATCTTTTGGAGAAGGCTGGACACTACAAAGATGCAACATTGCTCATTCTTTGGTACGTGTTCTTTAGCTCGGTATGGGGAAATGGAAGCAAAGGTTGGCCGTTGAAGCAGTTTGCTCAGAAGGAACACCTTTGTAAAAAAGCAAAGTCACTTTCAGAAAATGACACCGACAATTTCTATGATTTTGTATGTCGTGAGCTTAGAATACTCTCTGATCAGCAGAGTAGCTTACCGGAGCTCAAGAAGCATTTGCAAGCTTCCCAACGACACGAAAGCCTGCGTGGAGAAATGGTGTCAAATCGGAAAATATTGGATGCTCATCTTAAACTAAACTCCTCAAAGTATGACTGGGACGATGAACTACCCAGTGATTTAACTCAGTATGCTGAGAACAAGATCTTTTGGAATCGAGTTTCTGTTAAAACTCTGGTTTTCTATTGGAACATGTGGAAGGATCATGTTGTGGATATCTTTCAGAGTCTTGAAACTTTTGACGGTGGAGAAGCAAATGAGTATGAGGGTCATATTGAGTTCATTTTAAATTATTTTGGTTTGAGGAAGCAGTGTGTAAACGGAAACGTGGTTTACTTGTTGGTCAGCAAGGATGCTGATTGGATAAAAAATGGTGGTCACAAGGGTCTTCATCAGGATGGGAAGCGGCTAACTCTTGATAGCAGGCAGTTGGTGTTTGCTATTCGGTTCTATTGGCAGTTGGAATTGGTTTCTGTAGGTATAAAGGTACTCGAAACTCTTGGAGCACTCCATATCATGTCTCAGGGATCTGCATTTCGCAAAGGTACATGTCTTCTTCACATTTTTGAGGTCTCCAAGTTTCTTCTAGACTGCAGTTATCTCAATCTCACATATAGTAATAAGCAGACCCTGGAAAATTACCTGGGATTCTCGACAATTTATTTTGATCTTGTGTTTCCCTTGGACTGGAGGAGTTCGATTTCTGCGGATTTTGTTTCACTAAAGGAGACTGATGTTTCAGTCAACTTGCTGAATGAGATTATAAGGTTTATGATCAAGGGTAACCTTACCTACTTGGAGATTGGGAGGGTGATGATGATATGTCTTGGTTCCAGAAAACCTACAGCACTTTACAACATAATTCATACGGGAGTTGAATGGAATCTGTCATGGAAATCATTTGTTGAGAAGTTTCAGAATGGTTGCTGGGAAGATGTTTATGTTGCACTCCAGAATGCTTTGCGTGATACTTATAGAGCCAACTGGAGGCTTCCTGGGTACATATCACCTCACAGTTTTGTGTATCTCTTGGACCGTCTTTTTTTCATGGCATCTTTCTCTTCGGGAATCATTTTCACTACAAAATCTTCTTTTGTTGAATGGTTTACCCATCATCACTTTGCTCCAAACACAGCTCTTTCCAATCCCCCTGACGAAAGCTTTTTTGTTGTAATGGTCCGAGAAATTCTTTACAATCAAGAGGAAACTGTAGCATGGATTAAAAAATCAGACATGAATCCTAGATTTTACCATCCAGTTTTGGTGTTGAAGCTGGTTATGATACTGTGTTTAATTTGCTTAAAAGTATCAGATTGTTCTGAAGTACTACGTGATTTGCTGTTTGGGATGAACAATATTGCTTATTTGCTTCCAAAGGAGTTTCTGGGTGGTCTTTTAAAGAGAAGGAAGAGCCGTTATCTCAATTTAAATGCTGACGTAGTTGCAGAAGCATTTCTAACAATAGAGGATCCTCTGTTGATTGTGAGTACGGAAAATGCAAGTCCTAGAATCCATGCTCCTTGTGCAATGTTTGTGGACCTTCGGAGATCGAGGGATGAGATAATGAATGTACTGTTCCCCAAGAAAAATACACATAGCGACTCGACCTCTGAGGCACCATCTTCAAACCCGTTACCAGATTCTAACTTCAATGTGGATCCTGCGGATGGATGCAAAGGAGAACTGGTAATGAAATGGAATATACTTGATGACATATCTGAAGTTATAAATGGGCAGAAGGGAGAGATACAGAGCTCGTTTTCTGATTATGCTATGATCAAGGTAGTAACAGTTGGTGTTTGTTAGATTTATCATCTTAATTAGTGTAAATTTTGATTGCCTTGTGATGTTTTATTTTTCTTACCAGAAAGAGTTGGATAAAATTGTACATGCTATGGCTACTGCTCTTACGAATGCGAAAACGTGTGCTGGAGAATATGCAACACTTTTACGTGAAGTGCGCTGTGCATTTGATGAACTGGAACTGCTTTCTTGTTGGTTAGATACAAGGTTAGATGTAAACATTGAAGTTGTTTATTACTGTTTTGTTAAAGTAAAAACTTATCGGGTGCTCAGACTTGTAATTTTCAGTGGACTTGAAGTGAATTTAGTTTTCTCAAGTGATGAAACAAAGAGTTTGCAAGAAGTTGTGGAGGGTCTGCAGAGTAGAAGGCCAATGATGGATGATTTCTTGAACCAGTTTGGAATGAGGGAGGAACCGCAGAAGCTGGTGTCAGAGAGCAGAAACACAAGTCGATGGCAGTGGTTGCGATCATTCATCGGTTCTGGAAGTGGTGCCGGAAAAACACAAGGATGGTAGCACCCAAGAAGCGGTAGCGAAGAAAGGGAAAGGAAATAAAGAGGAGGAGAAGAGAGAACAACAAAGGTAGGAAGAAATGTTAGATTGGATTGATGGTTGATTCCTTTTGATCTGAAAAGAACAGGATTCCCAAGTTGGTCTGTTCCTCTAAATCTTTACATATATGATTATAAATAATCTGGTAATTCAATATACTGAACAAAATCTATTACAAACAACTGATGACAACAACAAATAACAAAGCCACTATTAAATTACCCATCCATCCGATTCATTTACCCTCGACGACTTCGTTAGAATCCGAGTCACTATGTGTTTTCTTATTCGGGAACAATACGTTCATTATCTCCTCCCTGCTGCATATCCAAACGTCCACAAACACTGCACAAGAAGCATGGATTCTTGGACACTCAACAGCAGATCCTCTACGGTTATAAATGCTTCTGCAACTACATATGCATTCAAATTCAAATCACGACCCTTCTTTCTCTTTACAAACAAACTTTTTTGGAAGCAAAGAAGCAACATTCTTCCTCCCAAACAGCAAACCATGCAATACTTTGGAACAATCTGATACATTCAAACAAACTAGACCATTGTTTGGTTATTGTTTACAATGAAATCAGGGTGCCGATTGGTTAAAGGAGGGACATGATACAAAATCTTTCAGAGGGTTTTAGAACCATTAAGAGACGGACTTTTATTTTGTCAAACAAGATTCACCTCTTAACGATTCAGAGACTGCATTTTAATGAAACTATTAATAGGTAAACAAACAACCCTAAGTCAATAAGTATGAATTATAGTTTCTTCTTTGGAGACATAATGAATAGTGAAAAAAGAAAATGCCCCATGTCTTTGTTGAAGATGCTCTAATATTTGATATTCTTGTTTTTTTGGTTTTATATATTGATTTAACCCGACAAATCCAACCTGTGTTTGAACTTAATGTCATGTCCCATATAAAGGTTCCCCAAGAAACTGAAATATTTTAGAGCATTTAATGGTATGATGGAAACTTGAACTTTGTGTAGCTGGAAGCTTTCTTATAAGATTTCCAGATAGAATTCTTCAAAGTTCTTACTGSTTTCAAATAGTTGGTAATCATTCATTTGTGAATAATCCAAATGATGCTGTTTGATCATCTTGTCTTAATACAAGTCCTGAGAACCACATCAGGGCTTGTGAAACAACTCCATGACAAAGTGGTATAAGAGCCAATACAAGAAAGACCAAGGAGACTTCTGAAAGGATCCAGACCCTGTTAGAATTTGTATCACCAATCATTAAAATGTTAAAACCACTTGTGACCCGAATAGAAGAATATTGAGCTGAAGCAGGAGGAATTTCTCCATGCAAAAGTTAGATACAAACTAAAAACAAAGAGTTTTTAGAATCATCCATCCCTCTACTTGTACAAACTACAATCAGAATTTTAATCTAAGAACCAACAAACATTCAAAACCAAGCCTTTTTCAATCTCTTCTAAGAGTACGCTTCCTTCTCTTTCTTTCCACCATCATCATCATCTTCCTCCAAGTATTCCTCACCCTCCTCCAAATTGTACTCTTCTCCATCCCCATCCATCTGCTCATAATCATAATCTCCATCTCTCCCATCATAAGCTTCAAGTTCTTGATCCAGCATTGCATCCTCATCGGCAGAACCTGCTTTCTTCTCTAGCTCGTTCACATCACAATTCAACGAATCCCCACCATCCATTGAACCGCTTTGCTTTTCCACTGGTTCCTCCTTGTTACTATGAACCATGGTCTCCAATGGGATGTCTTTTCCCTTTTCATTATTTCCGTTTGAGTTATTATCTTCATTATTCACACAAGAAACGACAGAGCCTCCTCTTTTCCGCTTCAGAATCTCACTTAGCGGCTTTGGCCCTTCAAATGATAGATTGCCATCCGATTGTGGACTCTCCACTCTTGGGTATTTCCTTTTCCCCAGAGATTGATGATCATCCCCGCTTTTCAGCTCCGACAATCTTTTAGGTCCTGAAAACTCGTTACCATTGTCAGACGCCATCTCTCGTCTCCCATGAGAACCCTTATGGTCGTTGAAATCCTCAATGGATCTGCCCTTTATTCTGTCTCTAAGCCTGCTATGGTTGGATGACACGTGTGGTGGCCTTCCAGGTGAGTATCTGGACCGATGCTGCCTTCCCATGTCAATTTCCCTTTCTACCATCAACTCGTTTTCATTTCCAGGTGAAGATGACCTTCCCGGAACCTTTATTCTTCCTCTAAGCCGGCTGCTAAGAGAACCAGGATCCAGGCGGCGGTGGTAGTGGTGGTGGTGGCTGTCAGTCCTTGGCATCCTGTCGGCACGGCTGTCACGGAGATGTTCACTACTGACAACTGATCGCAGACCGCCGCCAACATTACCTCTTCTTTGCTTTGATATCCGATGGCGCAAATCTGATTTATCAAACTGATCAGGGCTGTCATCTCTTGGAAAACGCTTCCTTCCAAAGTTAGATGCTTCACCCAACACCCTCTCGGAAGATGTTCTGTGATCCTCCCATGCATATCCTTCATCATTATAATGGTCATAATCACGCCGCTCGCTATACATATCTCGATCGACATCGTAGTCAGTAGAACGACCAATATCAAAATCATGGCCTCTAGACCTTCCAAACTGTTCTTCATTAGGATAGTATTCAGAATCGCCAAGCTCATTGTCCACAAGAACGTCAAATCCAGGGGTAGGCTCCCTTGAATATTCGTCAACATCCTTCCCGTTCAGAATACCATCATTATCAGAAACATAATGAGTCTCGTATACACCATGGTTAGACCTGCTGGGTGGGAATTCATTCATGACAGGAGGTGGAACAACACTGGCTGGTCTGTACCTAGGAGGCTCCTCAGGAGGCGGTGCTATATTCTTCTTCATAGCACCACCACCACCACCACCACCACCATTTCTTGCCGGAGCAGGAGCAGCTGCCATTCTGGGCACTTGTTTCCCTTGCGGAGGTAGAAACTCAACTGGATTTTGGACACTTTCCTGTTGCATAAACTTCGGTTCTTGAATAGATTTCTCCGGACCAGCAGAAGCCATCTTAGTAGGCTTGGTAACCGAATTAGGCTGCACAGGTTGCACCACTTTGTTATTGACCATGTTTGGTGGCCCATGCAAGAAAGGGCATAAATGTCCTTTCAAACAAAAACCTTTCTGGAAGAAAATGCAGGCAACGCCTTGTTTGGACATAGCATACGGTGGTGTAGGCGTTACCGGAGCCTGAGGTATAGAAGGTCCCACTGGAGTAGGAACTTCAGCCCCCAACAATCCATCAAGTGGCTGAAAACAACACAAGATATACCCTTAATAATCAAAGATAATTTCTTAAAGCACAAACCCATTTTTATAACAAAAAACGATCTTAATTAGAATACTTACAGGATGACGGAAGCCACATTTCGGGTTTAAGCAATTTCCATTTAACCAGTACCAGCAATCCCGGGGGTTGACCCGTGCAATGTCACTATGACGATACTCGCACTCACTTCCCTGTTAGCAGAATTGATTTAGATAATACAATAACACACTAAATGCTCATATCCAATAAATCTTTTGATAACAAATTGAACTTGGCCTTCGGCCTGATTGTACCAATGGTTATCTATAACCCTTAGGTTGCAAGTTCAAGTTTCTTTAAAACCATTAGCATTTCAATTTGTTGATTGTTTAAAGATAATAACATACAAAGTAGGAATACCGTTATCTAGCAAGATTAAGCTTGTATGCAACCTATTCTTACAATTCAATTGCAGATTAAAAACAAGAAAAATGTTACTACAAAAGCAACCAAGAAAATATAAAGACAAACAACAAAATAGGTCAAGATGTAATTGCCACATGCTGCTCAAATACGGTAGCAAGCGTGTTCATTAAATTCCTTCGCCATTATGCTTTGAAGCTTTAGTGCTCCTATGTCGTAATCATTAACTCGTAAGGCAATCATAAAAGCGAAAGGTATAAAGTGATGAAAGTCTGGATATAAAGGGTTGTCTTTCTCCACCAAGAAACAAAAAACACAAAAACCAAGTGAAATCCTAATTCAAGTTTTCCTTCTTTTGCAATCAAAGATGAAACCCCATCATGTACCATAAATTGCATACTCCCTCCATCAAGAAAAAGAGTGTTTGACATTAAAATTCACACGAACAGATTGGTGCATTTGAAAGATCATATAAGCTATTACAATCACAGCATTTGGGAGCTATAATCTATCAACATTTGTGTCAATTTTGAGTATAAAGTAGTCGATTAAATAATAGAAATCAAAAGTGGACTCTGATTTTGGAAATCATAAACCATACAAATCACAATTCATGTCATCACAACTTCTATAAAGATGGTACCATCAGACAGTCTTTAAAATAGATGCAATGAAACAAGAACAACCTATATTAGTCCCAAGATCCTTACAAGAAAAGGGGAAAAAAAAGATATCAAAGATCCGATGCATTACAAAGAAACAAGAAAACCCCACAATTTGTAGAGCGAATATTACGTAAAAAAGAGTACCTTTTTGCAGGTCAGGGGAGATGCAAGAAAGTAAACACAATCGGTGTTCCTTTTCAAGAACTCCTCTTCTTCCGTCGTGGGTGCAGGAGCGATTGAGGACAACGATGATGGAGGAGGCAATTGAGACGGCTGTGGTTGTTGATGAGTAGCACCACCAACCATGGTTAATGAAGGAAACCCTGAAGAATATCGATGGCTGGATCTAGGGTTTGTGAGGCGGCTCAACAGGCCTATTGAAGATTAAGAAAGACGAATAGATGTAACATTGAATCTGTAAATAAAGGGGTTTGTAGGGAAAGAAAGAAAGATAGCCGCCAAATAGAAAGGGGGGATTTGGGGATTGGATTGATGGAGGAAGCCCTCAATAGCCTCAAAGAGAGAAACAAGAAACAGACCTTCAATTCAAGGCTTTAAGCCAAACAGAAGGCACACGAGAGATGCAGCCAACGGGCTAACTACGCATACGTACTTGTATCTATGACTTGTGTCTATTTGGAAATATAAAATAATGTTTAAATGTGTATTTTAAGTCTAAATATTTCATATTAAAAAAAATATATTGATTTTTTACTTGGTAACAACAATTCTAAAAGAACATATTTAAACTGGAGTTGCTTATGAACACTATGTTTGCTAGGCTCGTCTGATCTGTTCAAAAGTTGTACTTGAATAACCATTTTCGAAAAAGATGCAGAACCTGTGTTGTGTTAAAAATAATGGGTGGATCTAGACGTGAAAAAAATTCAACACAACCAGGCTTAGTCTGTTTATATTTTAATAATTAATCAAATTTTATATATAATTTATATTTTATTACATTTTTTATCAAAAAAAACTTGAGAAATCCACTTGGTTGACTTCACATACATAATGATAATACCAAGTGTCTCCCAAATATATATTATATGTAATATATCAAATAATATGTTTTGAATCTTGATCTTAAAATATTATACTGATTTAGTATTTAGTTGTTGAAAATCCAAACATTGAAGATCTGGTTGATACATTATTAAAAAAGAAAAGTCTATACTTGATATTTTGAAAAACCATTTTATTTTTCTTAAGCCATGTACATTTTTTATGCTTTTATATCTTATTTTAAGTTGATTTGAACCTATAACCTCCTGATACTTTTGTTTTTTGGAGCCAAGTTCAAACCAATCAGACACCACTTTTGTGGTTCTAGATTGACTTTTTAGTTTAAAGGTTATTAACCTTCCCATTCTATATAAAAAGCAAGCAATCTACATCCTCTTTAAAAGAAACCTGTTTTCTATGAACATCAAGTTTGAACCCCATTTGTTTTCAATTGGATGGTAAATGACTTCATTAAGAAACAACAACAAATACAAATCAACATGTTTCACAATTCAGAGTTCCCCTTTTCAAGTCTCTCGCACCATTTTGCTTGCCTTCTTTTACTTTCTTTTCTTTTGAGATTACATCAAAAGCCAGCTCCATTGTATGCTCCATTGTCGAGGGATAAATTTGTCGTCAATGAATAGGGTGATATGGTGTTATGACTTGCTTAGGCGGCAACTTCCTCAAAATAAAGAGAACTAGAGAGGATGGTAGGATCTCCACCAACTGGTGACGGAAAAATGGTTAGTATATGCAAATCTTGATGAGAACCCGTTGTAATATAAGGAGTATATTTCTGTTCCAAAAGGACAGAATGGCATCCAGAATGGTTCGGTTCCTTACCAAGTAGTATATGAAGTTCAAGACAGGATGGTCCATCAAATCTAGATTAGCAGCTTCATCGAATGCGTTAAAGCACATCTAACATCCCCATCAAAACAGAAAAAGATGAAGAAAATTAGATACCATCATACAAAACCAAAAGGTTTGAAATATGTGTTCACATGAAAAAAAACCATTTCATAATTTGATCATCGTGATTTCATGATAATATATATAAGGGATCTCACCATGATACATCTTACAAGAAAACATGCAAAGCAGATTGATGTCACGTAGCCGACCTGTATGAAGAATATATATTCAAAATTACACAAGTGATACTAGGGGTAAAATTGTAAAAAAATTATAGATGAAACATACCTCCTGCAACTTCTTTCGCCGGCCTTTTGATTCAACAGGGAAGCGTTGTAACATTAAAAAGAGCCTGCACAAAGAGAAAGGTTAAGAGACTTGCTCCTAGAAGGCAACATATCACAAGTGACACAAAGCTTCAGCATCTTTATAACTTTATCGATGGCTTGCTACAGTAGCAGAATTTGGGATCCTTTCTCATCATGTTTGTCTTTTTCCATCTCTACACCGAAAGGAGTTAATTGCATAGTACTAGTAGGCGAAATCTCAAGAAGAATCATCGTGTTTGTTTTTTTTCTATCTCTACGTTTTCATTCCCACACTAAACATTGATTGCACTATTACCATTATTGATCAAGATCTGTGGGTTCTTTCTCATCAATTTTGTCTAGAGGAAATTGACAAAAAAAATGATTGGCTTTTTTACAAATATAGAAGTGCCCTACTCTTCAAACCCCCGTGTACCTAGGTCGTATTCCGTTTAAACTTTTCCAACTACATGAATTATTTATTCGTTCTTTCCACAACTCTTATGCATCCTCCCCTTCCAACTATGTCCATTTCATTGTGTTGTGTTTCATAATAGGTGACTACTCTTAAACAATAAAATCAAAGATCTATGCTCTAGAGCTAACCATGCAACAAGAGGGATTTCTTGCTTCGCCAAGTTCTTTTATGTCCAAGAACTTAGGAAAATTATGTAATAATAGTAATGTGAAGTTCCTTTATAAAGACAAAAAGACAGAACAAGTTTAACCATTTTTTGGAAAGAATGACCATTAATGTGAACAGTTGAAAGATAACTGAAATCTATGGTTCATGTACAGTCACATTGAATATTTTGCTCATTTTGTGTCCCTCATTTGAATAAAATCTCCGATTGGATAGCTTTCTAGTGATTTGATAAACCAACTCAAGACATTTATTTAAGACATATTGTATATGTCGTACCAAAGTGCCACAAAAGTTGTAGAGCCTAACAGTGGCTTTATTGTGCAACAAGAAACAAACATAACAATGAAAGCCTTATGGCATCTGACACTTCAGTAGTTGGAGTCTAATAGGAATTCAAAATAGTGAAAACGAATACCAGCCTACTATACAAAGGTTGCATTTAGAATTCGTACCAACTAAATCCCATCATTACCCAAAGGAAGTGTCGTTATAAGTAATTCTTAGCTGCTAGGTTATTAAAATACATCTTCTTATAGTACAAGATCAAAAGACACCCTCATAAGATCTTCGGGGAACCCATTGACGCCCAAGTGATGACATATGTGTGTATACAACTATCAGAAAAAACTGAAAAAGTAACAAAAATGTTCAATGTACCTTCCTCCGTAAAGAAGAAAACCCATGGCTGCAAACAAGGACACCCCTGGCAAACAGAATATGTGAGGTGACTCCAATGATAGAAAATTCAAAAATAGAATTACTCAAATAGATTATAAAGCTAAAAGACCTGCAAAGAAGATCTTGGAGAGGATCACCAAAAGAGGGATAGGCTTCCACCAAATTATAATCCACAAAACTATCTGTTAAGAAGCCATTGAACAGGTTTACTATTTCATATTTCTTGTAAAAACATGGAAGATGATCACTGTCAAAATAAAAAATACTTCTACACCAGTGGTTCTTGAATGATGACAAATGGCCCATAATTCCTGTAAATACCTACTCACAGGATATGAACCCTAGTACGTAATGGAACACTTCTCATGATCCAAGAGCTATACATGTGAAATTATTTACACTGACAGTGTATAGAAAATGGACTCAAAGGGAGAAGATTCTCCATACAAACATTTTGAGTTCCGTGGTCCTAACTTTTACTTGACACCGTTGACTCTTTTCTTGACTTTGTAATTTGTATCATATCCCAGATTTCCATAAGTGGTCTAAACCTCCTGACAAACTCTAGTGAGGATGTCAATTGGTTAAAGGTGGAAAGAAAGCCAAGAAGACATCAGGTAAAAGTAGAAAAAATATCTTGCATCCAAAAATGTTAGATATTTATCTTTATTTACATCTAACTGAGAAACATTATTAAGGGATGCAAAATAACCATCCCATTGGTTTAGTCAAATTTGCTACTAGGGATGACTTGTCTGTAATTCATAGCAAACACAGGAAGAAAGCTTTTTGAACTGTGAAGTACCAAATTCTGAGGATAAAAAATTCCTTTAGAACAAAAGGGTACTCAGCTAAGTTGCATGTAAGTAATAACTTCAACTCTTTTTCAACTTTCAAAACATGAACAAGAATTTCACCTGAATTGCATAAATGATTCCATTAATTGCAAAGAATGTTGGCCGGATACCATCAGTTGAGACTCCCCTTGCCTGTCAAACGTGTAGAGCATCAAAAAGTGAACTAACTAGCATTTTCGATCAGCACAACTACACCAAAAGCAACTATAAGAACACAAAGTAGAAGAGATAAAGAACCTGGTAGTAAATTTCTGCCCAGAACAAAACTAGGAGAGCATAGGTAGTGAAAAATGCAAGACTTGGCACATCAAGCAACACATGTTGGACAATCTTGCAACAGAAAACATACAACTTAAAGGCTCAATATTTGCCACAAACAAGAAAACAGCCATATAGAAATGATGAGCTAAAGAATGTCCCTAACCTCTGGTCTTAAATGTTGGACATCACGATGGAATACAAAGATTACACATCTAACTGCAGCAGTAACATATTTGCGATTAGAAATTACAAGATGCAGATAGGTTTATAAACTATACTTTTCAAAAGAAATATATAACAAAATATACAGACCCCCATTAACCAAGACATTGAGGAAATGGAAGACCTTCTGGGTGGTCCAACCATACTCTGGCACTCTTAGTTGTATCCTAATTAATTGTACCTGCAATAGTTGGATGCATGATTATTAATTACAAAAAAAGGGACAATAGCACATTGCAAGCCTTATTATGAGACTTATGCCTAACTTGTACTTTCATTGAGAAGGCAACGATAAACAAAGACACATAAGCACCACAAGATCTTAGCATTGTGTCTTGAACCCACAACTTCAGACTTGGTAAGATATAGTTGGACCAAAGGCCACTGGTCCTAATAGATATTAGATTGATCTTTGGTGCAAAAACTAGTACTTCAAAAACACAAAATTGGAAACCTAACACCAACATATTCTATTTGTTGTACTTTTATAAGATTTGGTGTAGTTATCAACATTTTTTTCCAGATTCATATCAATTTCGAGTTGAAAAGCAGCTTGTTTGACATCTTAGAGCAACTCCAATTGTACGTCAAAATAGGTTTTTTTGCCAGTCTCAGAAACTCCAACATATTCTATTTGTTGTACTTTTATAAGATTTGGTGTAGTTCGATTTTGAGTTGGATAGCAACTTCTTTGACATCTTAGCGAAACTCCAATTGTTCGTCAAAATAGCGATTTTAGCCAGTCTCGAAACTCCAACAGGCCGGCAAAGAGAACTGCATTTGCTGGAGATGGGAGAGAATCGGCAAATATGCGGGCCTCCTGTTTCAGACGGCACAAGTGCAGAACGCTTGGATTTGAAGCGATTTTTGGAGTCCATTTTCCCACAAATTTGCAAACAGTTTTGGTATTAGGGTTGGAGTAGCTCTTAAGCATTCAAATTTGAATGTTTCTTTTGTTCCACAACAACATAAAGAAATGCAAATCCAATATTTCACTTCTTAATACCCCAATTTATTGGAAACAGCCGCACATAGCTAAGATATTCAAATAATATATAGTATAACATCAACTAAACGCCCAAAAATTGTAGTTCTTTTCAAACAGAAACCCATAAAGAGAACACAGATCATCCAAATCAAAGTCCCACAGCAAAAGAAAACGCAATAACTCATCAGAATATAACTAATTGCAAACTCACCAGTGCGACAAGGGTAACGATGCCGTAGAGAGCGGCAAGGACGTGAAAAATCCAATCCTGCCAAACATGGGAATGGTTGAATTCATCCCACCAACTATACGCGTCCTTGAGGGCGTAAATCACCACTGCATCATCATACCAGCCCAGTAACGCCCTACCCATTGCCAGATATACGGTTCGGCGACGGATGGACCACCGGCCGGCGAAAACTTTCTAGAACGAAAAAGCGCTTTTAAACGGGACCAATTTATTATTCTCCCTTCTGAAGTATACGATGAATCCAAAGAAAAATCTGGGGTTCTTTTCGAATTTATTATCTCTTTGTAATCAAAGAAGGAGAAGGGGGATTTGGGATTTTGGAAAGCCGGCAAACATGAAACGGAGGAGAGGGGGGAGAATATTTGATTTTGGAAGCTGCATCTTTGCACCAATTTCTCGATTAAACCCTCTTCTTTAAGATCGACACAGATTCAGTCCTCCACTTCTCCTACTTCACAAAAATGTCATTTTTAAAATATCATCAAAATAATTTTACAGATTATAACATTAATTATATTATTAAAATATTATTATATTTAAAAAAAATATTATTTCCTTCTTGTAAACACTTAATATATTTATTATACCTTACAGCTATGTTGTTGAAGTAAAAAAGATTTTCTAAGTTTCCAATTTTTTTTATTTTAGCATGTCTGTTGTAGATGCTCTGATACAACTAGTAATTAAGGTGACGTTTGTTTTTTAAGAGGTGCTGAAGTCTGAAGTCTGAATTCACTTATGAATTTTAAGAGGTGGTGCTGAAGTCTGAAATCTGAATCAGTCAGACTGTTTGTTTTTACGTCTGAAATTTGAATCAATTCATTTCAATTAAATTTAACTGAAATATCCAATCATTTAAACGAAATTGGTGTTCAAACGATCCAAACTCACAATGGAAATCAGAAGTGGAATCACTGTTAACATCATGAACTTGATTATGATCGTTTCCAATGCCTGATGTTTTTCCATTTCCAATGAAGGAAAAGGGAAGATTGAAGAACCCTAGCTGCTAAGGAACTGAAAGCCCCTGTTTACGCTTGGTTGGTTTAAATACCCATAAATGGTTTGGATTTCTGAAGATGGAGATGGAAAAACATTAGGCATCTCGCAACACTGCCCTAAAATTGACTCGTAATCGAATCCTTCCAATGGCAACCCTAACAACGACCTCCCCGTCGTCCTCTCCAACGCCTGCCGTCGAATCGAAGCAGCCCTAAGGCAGTCCCCAAGCTTCGATTCCGAAGGATTGAACGAAATCGATGCCGAAAAACCCTAGGAGGTAGATGAAGGAGGAGGCAGTGCATCCGATGCTTTAGGAACCGGAGACGGTAATCGATCGACGATACCGACACCGGAGTGGAGAAAGGGTGGGAGGTGGTGCCGGAGTGGTGGCGGGTGGAGGTGGGGTTTAGGGAGAGAAATGGAGGTGGTGGAGGAGGGGAGCGGGGAGGAGAGGGAGAGGAACATGGCGGAGGGTAGGCGAGAGCTTGAGGCGACGCGATTAAGAGGTTTTCAGACTGCATTTTACCTCTAAATAATTCAGATGAAATCAGATGTTTTAAGCACTTAATTAAAAAAAAAAAAAAAACAAACGCACTTAATCCCTCAATGTATGACCGATTCAGACATAAGAGGCAATTAAGTGCTTTTTTTTTTTAAACAAAACAGCACCTAAATCTTATAATTGATGTTACTGATATTTTGTTTTTGATGTTTAGATTTGTAGCATAAAGCATGAAAAGGTGGTAAATGAAAAGTGATGGAAAGTGTAAGGGGTTTAATTGCAATTAACCATGTGATGGATGTGTTGGAATGAGTTGAGAGTTGTCTGGAATGGACCAGACCACCTTTTACTTCCCACGTGGATAAGGATGGCCCCACCATCAATTGCCAACTCAGACTCCTCGCCAAGCTGGCAAACAATTGCCAAGTTGGATTATTTTTTATAGATGGTGTTACGTTTTTTATGATTACAAGTTCATTTAATTGTTTATAAGAAAGAGTCTGCAACATTTGAACTGACAAAACTGAACCAAATAACTGGACCTTTTCTTTTGTACTTGCACACTTAGATCTGTTTTTAGTATATTCAAGTAGGGTTTCTGGGTAATGCACGTTCTTCGCCATAAGCCTCTCGAGCCAGATATACAAGAATCGAACGAATGGTGATGCATCCATCAATGATGCTTACCGAGTTTATTGGTGCATTTGCATCACCAGCAAACTGCTAATATTGCCAAAAACTTTGCATCACCATTAAAGTAGGGTTTCCGTTTAACCACCAACAAACGGAACTGCAGAGCTGAAATTGAGCAACCTGAGGCCATATCGAGTCGATTCTGATGACTGATTGAATTTACCCATTTAAATTTGGACCAAATGTGGAAATTACAACTAGTTGAGCAAGAGGCTGTTAAATTTCCCATAAGTGAGAAACTTCAAAATATTATATAAACATGAATCAACTGCATACAAATTGTATCTTTTGATAATAATAATTTGACCTTGGAAGCAACTCATCTTACATAAAAGCACCACATAATTTGCTGGGAAGGTTCTTTTGATTGCACCTCATTCTTCCATGGCATCTCCACCAACTTCAACTACTTCAACCAGCTCTTTCAGTGGTGTAATCTTCGTGAGCAAGACCTCTGCAGAAGACCAAGATGATCACCAACAAATATTGTAACAAAAGGGAGGTTTACTTTCAATTTTGCTTCCAGTTTATGTGTGTGGGGTGATTAAATAGACTACATTTTCTTTTTTCAAGTGCCAACTGGCACTGGTATTGATACAAGGAACGGTCATGTAACCAATGGAAAAGCTGTTATGTAATTATGTTTATATATGGTGTTTTATCCGTATAGATAAATGTAGGACTGATAAGAGTATAGATATATGGGAAAGAAACCTAGAGCAATTACAGTTCCGATAAAAGAAGTTGGTCAAAATCTTGTCTTTTTACATAAAAACCCAAATCTCTAACAACAATTCACAATTATATATGCAGAAGACAGAGGGACAGAGCGGGAAAATATAGAATTTACATATGGTGGCTACCAAGAGTTGGACATGATGGGATTCTACTGGAGAGAAGTTAGATAAAACAATAACATGGTTAACTACACGCTCGGAGCAATTGAGCTCACTAATACCATTTAGAAGCAAGTGTATGACAGAAGAAAACTGCCACAGTATAGTCTTCCAAGTCAACATAATAGATTAATCCCTAAATTTAAAGTCTATGGGATTACTAACCAGCCTTCTTGGAAAATGTATAGCCTCTTGAACTGATGTAAGTGCGGGGATTTGGAGTCAGGTGATTCCGCAGGTATTCTTTCTTACCCTGCACATAAAGCGGTATTCACATAAAGTGCATCAGATGCCAAAGGTTATCAGGAAAATAAAATATATAATTTGAACGTCATAATCTGCAATCCAAAGAGAAAAACAGGATAAAACAAACCTTTTCTATCACGCAGACATCTACATTGCTTCCACTTCCTAGGTCATTAAATATGCCAGAGCATATGGCCTTGGTTACCAGGTTCACTCCTTCATCCCTCTGTAAATAAGTTAAATGGTCACTAATAATTAGCACATATGACATACCCCCTGTGTCCCAGAAAAACAAGTTCATTTTCTTGTTGAAGATTAAAATCTAGTTCTTCAAATCCAAATCCGATAAAGAAATTTTTTTATTTTTATGGATTACCTCATCAAACGTCAAAATGTAGACCCTTTTATGGCAAAGATCTCGTATTTTAAATTACTGATATTAGGAGCACAATGAACATGTTGAGATGATGAATCATTGAAGAAAAAAGAATGGTTGAACTTACACATGTGGAACAAGGCTAAGTGAATCAATTTTATAGGTAAAGGGTAGAATAATATAGCTGTGAGAACTTACAGTAAGCCCTTCACGATACTCTGATTCAAAAATGGCCATCGCAGCAAGAGACCCAGAACCCATTGTGGCATATGGGAGTGTGTCAGTTGATCCATGAGGGTAGATCTGAGAATCAATCATGATTTAGAACACTCTTTGACAAGCTAATAGGCCCACTAGGATATTTTCATATGAATGGAAGATAGATTTACTCACTGTATGCAGATGTGGGCCTGTCACATCAACCCCACCAAGCACCAAAGCAGCAGACACGTGACCTTGGTAGCTAGATCGGCAAAAGAAAAATCAGGCACTAAATAATAGAAAGAATGCTACCATTCCCCCAGAAACCAACATACAAGTAGGCTCACCGAAAAAGATGGGACTTCAATAGTGTAAGAGCTGTTACAACCCTTGATTCACGACCAGTATGATATCTGTGCAGCTTCAGCTGAGAGCTGATGTTGTCTACCGCAAAGAGATATTTTCAATTACATATACATTGAATTAAATCCTCTAAAAGAGTGACATGGTGCAACACATATACGACCAGAAGAGTACCTGTAACAGCCTCTGTATCAGCAGCAGTTCCAGCTCCACAGCAATATATGTTTGGTGCCATGTAATGAATCTTTTCACAATTTTTGTCAGCAACAATGGGGCCTTCTGTTGCTCTAGTATCAGCTCCAAGAATGACACCATTCTGAAGAAGAATGTAGAGAATCAGAGGTAATTCCATCTCAGGAACAACTATTGAAATCATGGTGATTAGATCACTGCTGAAATTTATTGGATTAATTAACTTAATGGTACAAACAAACAAGAAAATCTCTAATGAGTTATCTGGCAAACAGAATAAACTTCAATAGTGTAGGTCTGCACTTCTATTCACTTAACATATAGTTTTCTCCTCCCATTCATGGTAAATGCAATAAGGAATTTCCTTGTCAACACACTTATCAGACAATGAAGTGTTGCAATCACATATGCAAGCTAATGCGTCACTGATATCACTCCTTAAATCCCAAAAAGAAATTCAAGTCTCAACTCAACCTAGCTTTACATCTTCAATACTATAATCTCAGACACTTCCCATCAGTTTCTGTACATACACTATGGATACTCACCACCACACAAGAGGAGAAAGCTCTTAACTATTAAATGATGTTCTGTTCCATAAACAGTTCTCTTTTTCAGTCCATGGGTTTTGTTTTGTGAGATGAGATGATTATGCTATGACTGCCATCAAACTCAATCTAGAAACAAGTGCAAATGTAATGTACCAAGTAGTTTGTCATGATCAAAGATGATTATGGGCCTTACAGTATTCCTTTTTGTTAGGTGGAATTATGTGTGTAACATCAAACACTACATAGGAATTGATTATGCAGTGAGATAGGTTAAAAAGAGAGAGGTTAAAATTAGCATATAATGTATGAGGGCAGCAATGACTTGGAATGTCTGGGGATTTCCCAATAAGGAGCCTTAACGTTGAATGCAGGTTCCAGATTATGTCATTTAAAGACACAAAAAACCAAACACAAGGGAGTGAAGTTTTGTGGCCAGCCAGTCTATGCACCTCTGATAATTCACTGGAGAATTCCACAATTCACAAGTGTGCAATTTGAACTAAGGACACCTATGTTATCATGAACAAGTACTTGCCACACCACATGACCAAGCCCCACCGGCCCATCTTTGTGTCTTTTGTTATAAGCAAATTCTTGTTTTTTCTTACTTTTTTGTTTGTTTGGATAGTATATCCCGTATGAGTTTCTCTATTGGTGTGTGTGTTATTCTATATTGCTCTAGCTTGGTGATGTACTCTAGGTTTTACAAAATAATATATGTGGTTTGTATCCATTTCTATTTATGGTCACCTCTACTATACTCTACTTCATACATTATAGTAGAAAAGCTTGGCTTTAGACTGAAGTGAATATATGAAGAGCCAAACTCTGCATTATGTCTTCAGAGTATCCGCCCAAATTAGGACGGAAGCAAACAAATAAACAAACATAAATACATAATAAAGCTATACCTTAAAATATTGGGATCAAATGGGCTGATTTGCAACTCAAATTTTGACATTGATTCTACAATTTTTGAGGAAGAAGCAAACAATTAAACAAACATAATAGAAACACCAGCATACCTCAAAAATTAAACCAACGATGGTCGTTCCCGTCTTCAAATAAGATGGAGATTTTAATCCTTTCTTCGCCAGCATATCGTTTCTCCTACACAAGTCGAAACTGAATCCGGTTTTTGGAACATCCATTGTTTCGCTAGGCATCTTCAAGTACCTGTATTTCAAAATATTCACTTTGATCGAGAAAATAAACAAAACTTCCACAAGAAATATACGAAACCCCCAATATCAAAAGATTTGCCGCTGATTTAAAAAAATTAATATACAAAAATTATAAATGCATATCTTACGTAAAAGTGATGAACTTACGAGCTGAGGATCGATTAATCTAGTGGGCGATTCGCAGAAGATCTGCGAGAAGAAACCCGATGAGTAGGGAAATAGCGGAGAAGTCTTGGGGAGTAAGATAAAAGTAGTGAGAAACGGCACCGTTTCGAAGCCAACACCCATGTTTGACTAGTCAACACTTGCACCATCCGACTAACGGTCGGTTCGTTAAGCACTAGTACGATAAACACTCATGGGTAGTTTATTAAAACATTCGCTGAGGTAAGTATTTACCAAATCACCATATTTTATGGATGAATATCGTAAGAATCGATAATTTTATATTATAAGAACGATGCAAGGGTCAAAAGTATTATCCAGTAAGTAAAAGCGATCGATTCTTACCATGGTTAGTATTTATAGCGTAAATTATTGCTTATGATACCGTTTTTGTTGACTAAAATCCTACCCGGTAAATAAATGATATTGTTAAATTTTACCAGTAAACATTTATCAGATAAATGTTTGATAAACATCCCCTAATTCCATAAATAGTTTTTTATTATTTGAAACCATAAAGATCATTGAGTTATTTTGAATAAATAAATACATATTTAATATTCAATAATAAAATCTCTAAGAACAAACTAGAATTAAATATAATTTTTTTAAGAATTTTAATTTATAATTCTCAATTTTAAAAAAAGAAATTTAAGAATATATCCAAGATTACGTTATCAAAACACATATATTATAGAAACACATTTTTTTCTTAACTTTCTAGAAATGTTAGCAAAGTCAATAGCTCACAAGGAGGGGTACTCATGTGTTGGGTTGATCGAGTTGTGGATATTTGAACAATCCAACTCAATGCTTACGGTTTGAAAAATCTTAATCCAACCCAACCCGAACCAAAGTGCAACCCAACCATACCCAACCCGTACGTGTTAGTCAGATTAGTCGGGTTGATACTTTGGTACATTAAAATATTCTTCTAACCTATAATATGTTATTTCTCTACTCATAATTTCTTTTTCATCATTAACCATTTGATACTAGGGATGGTGATTTGCCTGACCCGGTGGAGAACCCGGTTCACCCGACCTGAACGGGGACGGGGGTTCCCGCTAAAACGGGTCCCGGGACCGGGGCCGGGGATCCCCGGTAGACACAAACCGGGGCCGAGGCCGGGGATTACAAAACTCACCCCATCCCTGCCCCGTTGCCATGCCTATTTGATACAACTTATCCATACTTCTTACATATATCACATTCAGTTAATTTTCTTAATTTACATATATATATATGTTCACAAATACTGAATATATATACGAATGAGTTATATAAATATGTGTATATGAAAAACATACATGATAGTGTAATTGTCTAATGTACATGTTAATAGAAATTCAACAATCATATTAAATTCAATAAATAAAAAGATATCGGGTTCATCGGGTTCAAATAATAGTAACACAATATCAACTCAATACCTACGGTTTGACAATTTTATAACTCGATTAAACATCGAGTTGAATTATTTAGTGTTGGGTTAGGTTTGTCGGATTTTTGAGCACCCTACTCACAAGGATTATCACCCCCACCCCCACCCCCACCCATATTGTGTTGGAAGCTATGCCACGCACGTTGTTCATTATATCCAGAGAAACAATTCATCAAGATCCCAGTATTCTATTAAACAATGGGGGCAAAATTGCTCAAAAAAATAGAAAAAAACAATAAGTAGTAGTCTATATCGTCGTTTTTAGCCATTAGTTTCATAACCCCAAAAAATTACAGTTATAGGTACTAAAGCTCACAAACATCAAACATACCAGACTCTCGAGGGGGAGAAAATGCGTAAAAGGAACAAGAACACCAATGAAGATGGCTAATTCCCCTTGCCAATCATCACTCAAATACAATAGAAACTTCATTCTCTAATGGCTACCCTTGAGGTTGAGGTAAGCAGCAAGCTAAACATTCTTAGCTTTCTGAAAATGAAGTTCTACAACTTCTCTTATTCTGGGTTTGGATCCAAATAGGCAATCAATACAGTTTCACACAAAAATCCCCAAGAATCCCTATAAACTATCTTTCTTGAGGACCAAGAATTTGGATGAGTAAAGTCAAGAGGGTGAAAACTTGCTCTGCCCGTTGACTTTATAGCGGATTTAGTTCTGTACTTGGAGAAAATCTAAAAACCGAAGAAACCATCCCTCACCAACACCTCGGTTCTTGCTTCATGTGCATCCCGCTTGATGAAGTGAACATCATTGTCTGTCAGTTATAAACAGAAAGCAACCATCACCATTCTGTCATCAGGATCTCGTAGATTACTCCCAAAAAACCAAGTAATGCAAAAGTGTCACCTTGAAAAGCTGAGTTACCTGACTTTTTGTGTGCAGAATGCTATTTGCAAGATCTACATTTAGTGATACAGTCAGTGGTGGCCCAGGCATGTATCTCATGCTGCATATATTGAAGTGAAATCATTATTTATTAACGGAAATAACATTAATAGATACAGAAGAAATAACGAGTTTATAGATATCTCACGTACTCGTTTAAGATGGTGGTAATATTGTTCTTCATATGAATAAAGAGGTCGATATTGTCCTGCAGCTGTTGATTGATGTTGTAAAAGGGTCAGCTTCTAGAAAAAGATACTCAACCATACAAAATTCAAAACTGCAGCCTGTATGTATATATGTATACGGACACACATGTATGTTATATACACACATATAACATGCACATAACCTGAGGGACATTTGCGGCATACAAGTATTATATACTTAAAAACCATGCACACATACACGCATATCTATATAAACACTGGCTGAGCTCTGCTGTCATTGTAAATGCATGTTATATTTACAAAAAAAAAAAAATAGAAAATTTTGGATGAATCACTCACCTTTAGTGCACAAATATTAGTTGAGATCTGACCAAGAACTTGGCTGTTTTGTTCCAATAGATGCCTTATTGAGCCTTGTAATGCTGCTTCAACGTGTAGAATAAAAGTCATTGTGTCAATAAAACTATCAAAATGATGACAATCCATATGGAATTTTATTATTCAATCACCAAATAATAGTAACTGAATGATTGCAGACCAAAATCTCCAACATTCGAGAGGTTGGAACTCTCCACTAATATGACCTGCAACTACCAACAACACTTCTATTTATACTTTCTATCACCGACTCAATCTTCCTACACCGACATCTAACTGCTCTCCAACCAGAAAAGACCAAACTACCCCTATTTCCTTCTTGAAGATGTAAAACAAATCTCAGGCTAATCAGATTACTACTAAGCATTAGCAAAGATGATTTTCAACTCTGCAAGAGAAAAGTGTTATAATTTAATTTTTATTATAGATAGGCTGATCATTTATTGTAATGAACATCTTCAAGCTTCAGAGAAGCAAATACTGACAATTACCAAAACCATATTTAACATAACACTTGATCAGCAGTTCACAAGTATTCCACAGAATACCTTCTCCTGGAACCAAAAACTGCATAATCTTTACTTGGAAAATTATTGATAGCTGACTCTAGGGGGCATGGCAAAAGTAAGATACTGCCTATTACCTTAGATTTATAAGTTGCAACTCCATTTAGGACTTCCCTGCCCTTCACTTCTTTTAGAAATTTCATGCATAGTAGTCGGTTAAGAGTAGTAAATGAGATTCAGCAAGCCTTTTATGCCGACCTAGTTGGGCTAGACTAGAAGTGAACTCAAAGAAACTGTGAAGTGATGAATCCCAATAGAAAACATCAGAAGGCCTTGGAGAGTCGGTGCATCATATCTAGCTATTCCAGACCAAACTAGCTAAGGATATCCCACTGGTGTGGTCTGAGGTGGGCGGGATATACGCAGTCCTGAACTCTATCGCAGAGAGTAGAGTGGTTGTTTCCGTGAAGACCCCTAGCTTGAAAAAGGGGTGTGCAAATAAGTTTTGACCTGTGAAGATCAAAAAGCTTGCCAAAAAGGTTTGGGATAACAAGTTGAAATTGAAACGACAATTTTCAAAAGAAGTCATAAGACTAAATAAAAGTAAGCATCATATAAAAAAGAAATAAGTATTGTGCAGCATAAAGAGACAAGAAACTACACACTCCTTATCCAACGCAGGATATTGGTAACCTTTCTGATAACTCTCTAACCCTCCTGAAATCCCACCCAACCTCTCCAACTCCCTCCATCCCTTTGTGCTATCTGCCAGCCCTACACCCTAGCCTGCTCCAAGATTCCTATCAAAGGTCATATCTCGGAAATGTATAAAGTCACCATCTCCATCCTCACTTGCTCATCCCACGACCTCTGCGACCTGTCCCTCCTCCCATGGTCCACCTCCTTGATCATCAAACTTTCTACCTGGCTCACCAGAGACGCCATCTGTCTCCTCCCAACTGTTCAAACCACTGCAATCTTCCCTCTCAATTTATCCATGATAGGCGCAACTCCTAAGTCCTCCTGGAAAAACCTTGTTCGGTAATCGGTATCCTGTCCAAAATGGTTCGACCATAGGTCCATCTAAGCAACCTTATTTCTGCAACTTCCACACTCTCATGGTCCTTCTTGGTTACCAACATTTTGACCCTTACAACATAGCTCATTTGATAGCTACTTTATAGAACTTTCCCTTCAGTTTTAGTGGGACTTTCTTGTCACACAACACCCACCGTGGCAACCATCCATTTTAGCTACCCTGACTTCATGTGATGTCTTATGTTATCATCGACCTCTCCTTCCTTATGGATCCTGGAGACTAGATATTTGAAACTGTGTATTTGGAGCACCATTTGCCCCCAATGTTGACTTTTATCTCCTCGTCAAAACACTCATGCTGAAATTGTGCTGCATGTATTCAGTCATAGAAAGGCTAATGCACTACTCTTGTGTTTCCAATGTCGCCCCCCACTATTCCAACCTCTCATTCACCTCTACCTTCGACTTAGCTACCAACACAAACAATGTCCCCAAACAATGCGCATACTTTGTGTTTGCTATTCCACATGAAAGAAAAAAGTATATAGAACAATGTCCCTAAACTTCACCTTATTCCCGATTCAACATTCAAGTTTACCCTATTTTACCTTTGGTTTTATCTCCCTTTTTAATGCATAGCAATCAGTTGAACAAAGCGGAGGAGAGAATGAAATACTATTTGTGGGTATTCAAGTTGCTCAATAGAAAAAAAATCATTCTATTATAACTAAGAGATGTATTAGCAACTGGCAAATAAGAGACATTTTATGGAAGGAAATGGGAAAAAAGTCCGAAAATGCATAAGTTAGCATACATGCAAGTAGTGATGGCCAAACCGGCCCGGCCACGCCTGGGACCGACCGGGACCGGTAAGGACCGGTTATAGGCCCATGTTTTCATCGTTTTTTGGGACCGAGACCGACCGGGACCGGTTATGGTAGGACCGGTTACGGCCGGTTACAAGAAAGAGCAGGCCCGATTGGGACCAGCCCGGGACCGGTTTTTGGCCATCACTACATGCAAGTAGAGACAGTTGACTTGTGTGTACTGTCATCAACTTAGTATCTTATAACTTGCACAAAACTATTGTAGAAATAGTGATTCAAAGACGACCACAAGTGCTTATTTAAGTCTAATTGTGCAAGAGTGGAGTGTAGGAATTAGCCTTGAAGGGAGTGTGTGGAATGATGCCATTCATGTTCAGGACCCTAAGAGGTTCACCTCTTTTTCTTTTCTTTTGTGTTTCACAATTTTATATTTTCTTTTTCTTTTAGCAAACCACAACTAGTTTGAAAAAATAAGTTTATTTTTGATTTGTTGGTGTTTACATAGGTAATATAAATAGGAATTTATTATTAATGATTCGAAATATAGGACGATTCAGAAAATTTACATTTAGTTTTGTTACCAAGGTTAAGTATTTATTAGTTTTCTTGGGTCAAGTATCTATGTTATGAGTGAAATAACCTCCAATTAACGATTTGATAAGTTTTACTTACTGGCCTTTAAGGTATTATTACACAAAATACAAATTACATTTGGGTTAGTCTACAAGATTCTTCTATCATCTTTTTTGAAGACATAATAAATATTTGAGTAATAGTCGCACTCTTCCCATTAAACTATGTGCCTCACCAATTAAACTATCATCTTTAATACAACCCTCACCCACTACCAGAAAAGGGATACATTTTGGATTTTTTATTTCAGTGCAATTACTTTTCCACTTCAATTTGACAAAAGTTATAAGCTTTCCTGCTCTCATGCTCACCCATGGCCTTCCCCATGTCCAAGTCTCCAAAACAAGTATTCTTAATTACAATTAGACCTTATTTTGCAAAAAAAGAACTCAAGATTAAGATTTTTTTCTGGCAAATCCACCTTGTTGCATATGATCTACTCTTCTCCTCGAATATGCTTCTTAGACCTTAGCATATCCACACATAAGATGCTTTACAATTCAAGTATATCATCCCCTCCAAGTAATGTTTGTTATTCTTAAAACCAAATTAGCAAAAGGGAGAATATGGGTAAACATTAAAAACAAAAGATGAGGGAGCCCTAAACAGAACCACAAGCTTGTCAAGATGAAAAAAAAACAACCATGGCTCTCTATATATACACAAGACACTAACCTTCAGCATGATTACCATCACCCTGGACTTGATTATTCATCAATACTGAAAATGGAGCCACATTAAACGTTGAAATTGATGGTATACTTGGCTTTGAGGTTGATTCCACCAATTTATCCTGAATAAACATGACACTTAGAATACTGAGTATTGTACGAGCAATACATTGATTGCTAAGACAGAGTGAAAGAGAGTGCTTCACAATGTAAATGGAGTATTAGACATTAGTTCTTACAAGCAAGTTCTTAATTATTATCTTGGGATCTTGCAAAAATCATCTCATGTAAGTCAAGCTGAGTACCTGACCATATCAAAGCCCTCATTATCCTATAAAATGCTACTGTATAACAAACTATACAAAAGCCATGCTTTTAAGAAATGTTTGATGAGGTGTTAACTATACTATATGATCATACCTTGAGAGCATGATGGGAGTATGAGATGAAAAATCTCACCTACGAGATCTGTTGATAAAATTTACATCTATTAGGTACAAGAAGCTTTGGCTTTATGTATAATCACCATTCCTTCCATCCCAACAAATGAGTCCACTTTACAATCTAGAATGAATTTAAAACCAACTTTTCAAGCACAAGTTCATTATTGATTACAAAGAAGTTGGCAAACAACTCTTCCTGTAAAATTTAGAAGTGTGATCTATTTATATATATGTATGTTTATGTTAATTGCTGAAGTAGAACTCATTTCTGGGACAAGAAAATTAACAAAAGTCAACTCTTCTGAGGCAGAAGCACTTTTTTTTAATTTTGTCTGTGTCATCGGAAAATAAAGATGATTAATAGATGTGGGCCTGCCTGCCAATAATATTTTGCTTCTGATTTGTGTAAATTCATGCAGGATAAACCAGAGTATCCTAGGTTACAACACTATTCTAATCAAGCACGATAAATAGAAGGTTCCCAATATGCACATTTAGACATGGTTATCATATCTGATTAATTTAAATAGCATAAAGAAATTTCAAGTGTAGTTGTTTCGAATATACTTTGATTGCAAAAACAACAAATAAGTCACTACATAGCCTTCCTTACCTTCTTATCTTTTAGCTTCTTTCCCAAGTTCAGTTCCTCGTGTTTCCTTCGTTTTCTCTGCCAAATATCTCATCTTAGTAAGCATTCGAGCAAGAAAGCTTATAATGTTCATAATGAATCTCTTAGCATACAAAGCCAAGTAGGATTTTGCAGTCATGATAAAAAAGTGTTAGCTTGATGTAAACCCATGTGTTCATTTTACAAAACTGGTTCATATAGCATGTCTCATAACACTTCATCAGGTAATAAGAAGTGTATTTAGCCTCGGTTAAGTGGAAGATGTGGACATAAATGTATATAAATCGCCAACTATTCAGAGTGTCTAGTTAACAAGGCCTGACAGAAAATTATTGACAATCCTAGCAAATGGCCTGCCAAAGTTTAGTCTGATTATTAAGTTCCAGACTCACATGAGTATGTTAGAGCAAGTCTGAAGCAACAATTTAAAAATTAAAAAGAGGTCAGCAATTGGAAATATAGTGTTTTAATAAACGGAAGGCAATCAAGATATCATACAAAAGAGTGAGAAGCTTACCGCCAACCATCTAACCCTCAGTGCAACATCACGGACAGTTTTATTACGCAATGTGGCAGCAATCTTGACATACCTTATGACACCAGGTTCATTGGCGTATCTACATGTATTGGACAAGGGCATATAAATCATGAATACGAATATGGCTAAGAAATTGATGCCACTGATTCATTTCTACAAAATGATCCTGCATTGGAATTGTCCAACAATGTACTGAAAAATATCACAAAGTAGACCAAATGCAGACTAATGTCACTGAACAGATAAGTAACTTTTCAATTAAAACATCAAAGATGTAGCAATATTAGAGAAAACACTATGAAGATACAGTTATAATGTTTGAAAAAATATGTGTACATGTTGAAGCAGTTTACTGGTCGAATGATAACAAAAGATGCCATCTTCTTTCCTAAAACTGTATATACATGAACCAGCTTCAGTTATGCAGTCTATTCAAAAGAGAAAGATACTTAGATGAATCAAATTACACCAAAATGTTGGAAAGAAATGTTGTACATTTCATTGTGAGGGTGAACCCCCACGACAACCCTTAAACCAGAAAACATTCTATAAAATGTGATGAAGCTACATGTATAACCTCTCCATATTACTCAACTGTCTATGTGCACTTCAGATAAATGAATCAATTGTTTCACAGTTAAGTACGATAATGTCCCTTCTAAAAAGCCAATGGATAAGATCAGAAAAACAGTAAACCAAACATACTTAAAAACTTGGAACAATATACATACTGGGGAAGTGCTTCCTCTAATTTATATTGTTCTTCAACAGACCACTCCACAGCCAAGCTGCCTCGGTGCTTCAACTCCGGCACAGAATCAACAACGAGAGAATCACAAGAAGTCCCGGTTCGTGTAAATGCTGAACTGCTGTTTACTGTACCAGAATTCCCTGAAAAAAGCATGCCAGCTGTACCATTCATCCCATGGAAGTCCCCCATCATAATCATCTCAGATTTGCTGCCTCTTGCGCTAGATTGGAAAGATATAGCTTGTTGATTCAGAGCGAAAGTATGTTGATGGTGAAACCCCGTATCCATTACGCGATATATTTTATTGCAATTTGTATATCACTAAGCAACCATTAAAAGCTCGACTAGTATTTAGTAAAAGAGGGTTGAACTTATGTAGCGTTGAGCTACAAAACTGGGAGAATTTTATACACCCAAAACGAAAAAGGAAAAGAAATACCCATTTTGAAACCCTAGATTCTCATCTCAGATACATACCACACCCAAAAGAATAAAAATCAAGACCTCCATTGATATCATTAACACCAGTTTTAAATCGATTCGATCCCACAAAAAGAAAGAAACATAGAATCACCGAAACGGTGCTGAAAACCCCTTATTCAAACCCCAATTTGACAAAAGACGCAATACCCACCAAAAAAAAAGTACACAGTATCGTACTATCGAAGGATTTCAGTAAGCAACCATCTATAGAAAATTGATTTGAAAACCGGGTAACCTATGAAAGAAAACGAAGAGGTATCTCTAATTTGGTTGTTTCTGTTACCGCTTCACCTTCATTCATCTGTGGCTACAACATTCCTTTATTGACTTTCTCTCTCTATGTTTATTGGTGGTGAAAGAATAGAGAAGAGATCGTGGGGATGGATGAATGCCTTCTTTTTCTGTTTAGCTTTTTATAATAATATCTATTTAGCCCTGCAGATCATGGCATTCAGCAAAAAGTGCGAATCCCATAAGCATTTGATGCCCGTTACTGTCACCCTTCATTCCACCAACCACCATTTTCAATCAAAATCTTTGAAACAATCTTTGATTTCCACCAATCAGAACCTCAGATGATCATGGTTTTCTTTTGTTTCTTATTTTATTCTAAATTTATGTCTGAAATATACTAGTTGTTGTGTATTCATACAATGGAATGGAAGCCGTAAATTTTAACGATTTTGAAGTTTCATTGGTTTTATTAGAGAAGATTTAACGATGATATAAGTTACACTTGGTATTTACATATTAATACGATTTGAATAAATAAGAGTTATGGTTTCAATTACAGTCTATCGATGAAAAAAATTGTATGATATTTTTAAATTCAATATATTTAAAATTCAACATATTTAAATTTCTCCAAAAATGTATTCGATTTACACCAAGAGCAAGGAATCAAGAGAGCGAAACCGAGAGTTCTAAAGCAATTGAATGAGAGATGAATGGAAAAACTTTTAACAACGCATGATGAATGTCAGTTTGAATCTCACATTGGGGGATGGGGAAAAAAACATAGAGGTATGAGAGGGTGGAGACATGAGTCAAAAGTATCTTGAGAACATTAAAAGAAAAAATAATAATGTGCATTGATAACTTGTACTATATGTTATTTTAATTGTAAATTAAAAGATTTTAAACCCGAATGCATAGAGTAGCAGTGCTTAATGCATTATGAGTTGTTTTTAAGACTTTTAAGACTTTGTACATAAATGTATAGTAATTTGTACATTAAAAATTGTTTTTAAAATTTTTGATAAATCTAGTTTATAATGTAGTATAGGTGATAGGGCTAGTTTTGTTAGGGTTGTTATCTCAAACAGCTTTTTATAAAAATAAAACTACAAAAATAGGTTGAAAATACATTTTCTAAAAACAACCACTCATTTTTCTTTTATCAAAACGAAATGAGAAATCGCATGTCAAGATGATTGATGGACCAAAAACCAACCTGAAGTGACTATGTTTGATCTGTATCTGTCGTTGAAACCGATTCATGTCATGGGAGGAGAAACGCATCGGCCGACACGAAGTGACCTACCACCCGGTCTCAAAACATGACTCTCTCTCATACTTTTCCTCCTTCCTCATGCATTTTTCAAACCCTATTATGGACCCTGGTTTTTTATCGAAATTTTTTTATCAATTTCCTTTATCTATACTATATTATAAAGCATTTGACAAAAAAAACTTTTAATAACTATTTTTTATGCATAAAGTATTGTGTATTAATATATATTACTTAAAATTTAAAACTACAAGTGAATTGTGCAAAAGTACAACTTATTAAAACTTCATTTTTGAATTCGTATAAATAACTGTAAATAAACATAATCAAATACACGATAAATATCTCGTTTTAAATATCAAAAATCTAAAACATCATTAGATAATCATTGAGTTCTAACAGAATTATTATCTTTATAAAAATTATATTGTTAAGTTAAAAATAAATTACTTTGATATTAGACCTAAATTAAATTATAATAAAAAATTAAATTAAGAGAATTGTACAAAAAAACTAGAACTTTTAAATAGTTAATTTGATATTAATATTGATATACTTTTTCAAATTTTTATGATATTTTTAAATTTATTTTTATTCCAAAGTAAAAACATTATTTTTATCGAAAGCACATAAACCGTATTATATCAATATAGACAAAAAAAATAAAACGAAACATTGAAATGAAGATATATTTCGCTGCATTATACGAGTACCCTTCTAGTCCTTATATAACATGGATCAAACCAACATTTCAAACACTCAAACAAATACTCTCAACCAAATAAAATCTCTAAATAAGAAATGACAACAAACATTGAGAAAGTTATGGCATGTGTTTTTAGCAAAGGTTTATGATGATTAGTTAACAAGGTGGTAGATTATAATTTATATATAAGAAACTCGAAAGGTTGTCGTTTTGTTGTTGATACACTTAACATGCTCAGGTTCCATTAGTTATTTAGCAGTAAAAGTAAAATTATCAGATTTGCAATTTCGTTTTAGATTAACATATAAATCTATGTTATCTAGTGCGGTTGTCGAGTTATTTGACACTAAGGATGTGAGAAATTTTATAGTTGTTGGTGCGGAAATTTCACAGGTCCTTAAATTGTATGTTTGTGATTATGGTGATGGAAACAATCAACCGAACTCAAGTCATAAGATATTTCCACACACTCTGTATAAGCCAAGCTCCTGGTACATACTTCCACTTGTTCCATATGAGCCAAACCAAAGCCAAAGGATAGTTCCATTTACTCCATGTGAGTCGGGACACGGACAATACATACTTTCGATCGTCCCATACCAGTCGTTCTAAAGTGATGAGGTAGCTCCAACCATTCCATATTAATCGTACCAAACTCAATATCAACCGTTTCAAACTTCACATGAAGATTATTAATCTCAGTATCACACGTTTCAAAGTCAGAGAACGTATGAAACTCCATATTAGGTGTACCAAACTTCACATCCATCGTACAAAAATGTAAGACATACCAATAAAAAGATCTACCATCTGATTATGGCATTCATATTTTTGATTTTTTTTGCTGAAAAACATGAGGTCAATTTATATCACACCGAAAATGCATTTGAAAAAGTACAAGGTTGATATAGATCGTTATTATGGGGCTGTTTTGGGGGATTGTTTGCATTACCTATATACAATTAAATATATGGGGTTATAATCAGATGGTAGTGATTGTGAATCAAACGATGAAGATAAATAACGGTTCATTATAATTCAATGTTTATCTGAAACTTCAATTGTAGCTTGATTAGATTGGATCTAGAAATTCAATATCTATATTGAATCGGTCGACCACATCAACCTAAAATACAATATAGGTTGTTCACGGACGGGATGATCCGTTAGAACCGTCATGTCCGGCCCGCTAGAAAAAACGAGCTTGGATTACCATTCTTGAAAAAATGGACGGACCTAGACTAACTTGTTAAAATTAATGAGCGGACATGTGCAATGAAAAAAAATTTGGGCAGGCCCGTCAGACCCATTAATATTTTTATAACAATTAACCTTTATAATTAAAATTTACAAATAAAATTGAAAAATTGTTAATACTTATTAAACCGTACCTAGTTATGACTCATGATAATAACATTATTTAAAAATCTTAAATTTGAAAATATGATTATCTCAATTGATCAATTCCTTATTATCTCATTTAGTCATTTTCTTTATCAATACTTCATATTTCGCGAAACAATTTCTTTCTAAAGTATGTATATTGTTATATATAATTACATCAAAAAATTTAAGTTGAAAAATTTGTTATCTATTTTGAATTATCTTACATCATAACTTGTGATTTTATATAAGTTTTTTTTATTCGTAAAAATATAACAAGATTTTTAAGTCTGTTAGCTTGTGAGCAAGTCTAGCCCGTTTATAGGGCGGGTATGAGTAAGTTTTCAAGCCCGTAAAACGGGCTTGGTTTTACAATATTAGGCTCGTTGGAAAAAATAGGTCAAGTCTGGCTCGAATCCAACCCAAACCCCGAAATGATCAGCTATAAATATAACTAAACTGATCCAATCTGATTATATATTAACATACTAGCATATCCATAAAGTATGTTACTAGTTACGTAAAATAATTACCATAATTTATACTATATTATAAAGCATTTGACAAAAACTCTTAAAAACTATTTTTTATGCGTAAAGTACTGTTTATTAATGCATATTACTTAAAACTCAAGATTGCAAGTAGATTGTGCGTAAGTACAACTTATTAAAGCTCTATATATGAATTCGTATAACTAACTGCAAATAAATATAATCAAATACAAGTTAAACATCTCATTTTAAATATAAAAAATATAAAATATAAATAGAATAATCATTGAGTTATAGCAGAATACTTAATTATTATCTTTATAAAATATTATTTTATTAAACCAAAAATAAATTATTTTATTATTAAACTTAAATTAAACTATAATAAAAAAATAAATTACATAAAAAATGAAATTTTTAAATGGTTGATTTAATACTAGAAGCGTACTCGCGCAATGCAGCGAGATACATCGTGTTTTTAATATTTCATTTT
>NW_020201283.1:15038-32611 GCF_001531365.2 Cynara cardunculus var. scolymus | reverse complement strand
TTTATATTTAAAATGAGATGTTTATCCTGTATTGGATTGTGTTTATCTGCAGTTAGTTACACGAATTCAGTTATGGGATGAAATCGGATAGTGATGAAATCGTTTAGCAATGAACGGGTTTAAGAGTTTTAAGAGTTTAAGAGTTTTTAAGAGTTTTAGCCAAATGCTTTATAATATAGTATAGAATAACATTGATTTTTTTATTTTTATGATATCTTCAAATTTATATTTTATTCAAAAATAAAATCATTATTTATTTCTTAAAAACACATAAAATCGTATTATAATATCGACATAGACAAATAATAAAATAGAACATTAAAATCGATATGTGTTTCGTTGCATTGCGCGAGTACTCTTCTAGTATAAATAAAAAAACTTACAATTACAATATACAATATGAAACACCAAGAAAACATTTCTCATTTTCTACGATTTATGGTTAGAGGTTTCTGTTTTAATCATTGTTAACCGTTAAAACTCAAATTTTGACATGTTACTGTATCCTCTCCCTTTTATAGCAACAATGATACAAAACGAATTATAATAACAACATGATTAAATATTATATATATATATATATATATATATACATACTATGATAGCAGATCTAATGGTGCACAAACCATCATTATCGATTGAAACCTAAGATGAAGCCCAATATTCAATGTTTATAAATGATATACTATTTGAAATTTAAGAGTTTGACCTAAATATTTTACAAGACAATTTAAATTAAGGGATACAAATAAAATTTAACGTATTCAGCTTACGCACTATCGGTTAGCGTTGACAACACAACATTTTTTATTACCTTTTTCCTTTCTTCATTAAGTTTTTTTTTTAAATGCAAATTTTATTAAAAAGGGAGGATAAAAAGGCATCGAAGGGATTTGTGAGAAATAGATAAATGTCCCGAGACCCGCTAGGAATTCGAAACAAAAGAGGACTAGAAACAAACAGAAACCAACAATAAATGAAAACCAAAGGCATAAGAAGAGCACTCAACCGACCGCCACAAGGGTACAGAACTAAGAAACCCAACATTGATAAAGAATTGCACCTCGACGAAATTCAATCGAAAAACTGGAATTGGATGTCATCCAATAGATCAAAGCTTGAATTGACCCCTTTAAAGACCCGAGAGTTTCTAAATCTCCAACAAAAGTAAGACACAATCCAAATTACCGCTTGCAAGATCACCTTTGATGAATCTGAGATCTGTCTTCCTCCATCAAAGACTAGCAACTCGTGAATGGATATAGGTAAAAACTGCAATCGATGTTCCAACAAATTAAGACGTGTTTCCTTCTGTTCGTGGCATGCTTGCAACCAAACAAGCAGTGCTCCACAAGTCATGTAGAATTTATCTCATATTTAAAGTCCCATTCATGTATAAATTTTCTTCGTAAAAATAAGAAAAATGGAAACAACTACGCTATCTAAATATTTTATCAGACACATCACTCACAAAAACATCAAAATAACACCTATCAGGTTCATTTACACCAAATTTTGTCAAAACGGCGTTAACACTTGCTAAAATAAGAAATGACGGGCATACTTTTTAATTCAGTACCACCCAAAATGAAAACCAATATCAAGTACAAGGTCTAGTTGTCAAAATTAACTTACAGCATTGTTTTAATTTGAGTGAATTATATTTGTGGTCCTTTTATCCTAATGGGTTTGGTCCCTAAAACTGATAAAACACAGTTGGTCCACCTTTTGTGTTTCAAAATCCAAAGCAGTCCTTCCTCTTGATGTTGTTGGTCAAGGGTCTGTTAAGTTAGTCGTGTCCCTCGTGTGAGACATTTTGGTCTTTTTAGCCTCCTTTCCATTTCCTTATTATTCAACCAAAAACATTCATCACATGCCACCACTCCTTCACCGTTGACCACCATCAACTGACAAGTCATAACAAAACACAAAAACATTTAAAATTTTCATAAAATAGTACAAATTAGATTCACCCATATACCAGATTCATGTCTGTACCCTTATAGTATTATTTAATATGAAAGATTGAGTAATTTTGTATTTTTTTTAAAGAGTTTTAATTTATTTTCTTCCATTTTTTCACGTTTAAAAGGAAAGTTTTAAAAGAAAACTTATCATTATTTTCTAACCCTTTATCTTTATTTCTCTGTTAAAAAAGTTTCAAAAACATGTTTTTTTTAACTTTTTTTTTTCTTTCCCTCGATTTCCTTTCTTTTCCTTCGTAAAATAAAAAAGGTTTCAAGAACTTGCGTTATTTTTATAATTTTTGATGATTAGATAAAGATTTATTTGGAAAGGTGGCAATAATGCAATTTATATTTTTCAAGGAACTAATAGTGAATATTGTTGTATAGTTCAGGGATCATTGTTGCCATTTACCAACCTTGATTAGGGCTACAAAGGCTTCTCTGAAGTAAGTCATCGTCTTTCCGGAACACACAACAACAAACGGAGCGATTTCTCAACTCACCTCCTTCCATCAATTGCTCTGGTCGGCAACGGACAACGTCTTCGCCGTCCTTGGCGTTTACAATTTGTAAAGGAATTCCTGCTGCACATCGTTATAATTTATTAGGTAGTGTTTTGAAGCATGAAATTTGGTGTTCGTGATTGGAATATGAATTCCAAACGCTTTCTTTCTCCGATTCTAATTGCAAATCAGTGAATTGGAGTTCCGAAACATACCCTTAATTTATCCATACAAACAAAATCATCAGTCATCGTCAAGGCGATGATATAACTATATAATTATCAGAATGAATGTCTCTCGTGAAATTAAATCTGGACATGTTTAATTTGTGTGGGTTTTTCTCTGGATTTCTGGTTTGTGTAGAGAAGCATGTACCATCCAAGAGGGAATAACGCGTATGGGCAGGGGCAACAGCAACAGCAACAGCAACAGCAGCAATCTTACTCTGGTCAATCTGCTTTTGGTCAAAATGTAAGGTTTCTATTTTACGTCTGTCATTTGTGTGCAATAATTTGTGTTGCAATATGTATAGTATGCTGATGCAGTACAGATTTGGGTGAAGAAAAAGGATTAGGAAAATAAAAGAAGAACCAGGCTTCTAGCTCTTCAGTCGCTTGAGTATCATACCCAAGACAATAAAAGGCATCTCACCTTAAGTGATTGTTTCACACAATAAAAGAAGATACTCAAACTTTCAACCATTTGATAGCCAATCTTGGGCTAGTCTATACACAAACATGGGCAATGGCGGTTGATGCAAGATGGTTTATTTGGCTATTTTTCTTGTGATGGCTTGGATTAGGGTCTTTTGGGATTTGAGCAAACCGAGGCGAGACTTATTTGTGAGCAGAAAAAGTCAAAAAAAAGAATAGTAAAACAATAAGGCCAGAGAAGCACTTTGATCTCTTGAGAGTTGCACCCAAGATAATCAAAGGCATCTCACCTAAGGAGATTGTTTCACACTATGAAAGAAAAAGAACTGAACTGCATGTTCGAAACAATTAACCTTCAGAATTACGTACTACCTATATATAAATACAAATGTATGTATGTATAATATGAGCTACTACTTACTCTAAAAATAAGAAATAAATACCAAAAATTATCCTACTAACAATTGGGAAACGAGCCTAACACTATACTAAAGCTAAATAAATTTTTTGACGAGCCTGCTATTTGCCATTATTTTGCAATCCTTCTCATATCACAATCCATTGTGACGGATGCGATTACAGAAAAGCTCGATAGGCAATTCTTTTATACTAGTGTCTTACTACCAAGGTTCTAAATGGCATAAGGGAGTGGTGTGGCGTGGCAGCAAGGTCAAACCTCAAGCCTTGGGAGCGGCGACGAGGCCATGATGTTTTCAAGGTGTGGCGTAAGGCAACAAGTCTGTATATCATATGTATAATTATATATATGCATGTATGTTTTTGTACAATTTCTCAAGGGGCGTTTGGTTCGTTTTAAGGATTGAGAATGAAAATGAAGGGGGATAATAATGGGTATTTTTGTTGCATTGCTCTATGTTGTTATAGGTTTCTTTGCATTGTTGTTGTTTGGAGATGAAAAAATATTCAACTCGTCAAACAGAGAGAAAAAAGAGAGGGTTTCCATTCATTCTGGGAAAAACAGCAGGCATCTAAGGAGAAATGTCGGAAGGAGGATGAGTAGTTGCCAGCTGTAATGGTCTCCCCCGTTTTTGAACTTCAATTAGAGCTGCTTCCCTTGCTCCTCCCCCGTTTTTGAACTTAAAATTACAGGCGCTGCAGCTTGTATATTGATGCAGTTGTACCATTATCGATTTGTTCAATCCACGTCGTTGGTTGATTTTGTCTCGTCTGCTAGCTGTCACTGTGTTTACTCCTGACGGTGCACTTGAGGATTGGTAATGGTGGTCATCGGTCTTCAAGACAACATAAAAACCCATTTTTTGCACCAGGTTGAGAGGCCTGGAGAAGAGACAATCTGTTTGCTGCGATGGAGTATTTGACGAAGGAGAGAGAGGGGTGATGCTGTGAAACTTAAAGGGTCAAGTTTTCTATTCCCCTCAAATTGGGGAGGAATGGTTTTTTCTCTAAATGATATAACTATTGATTGCGTATTTAGAACCAAACACCATTAATAATTCCATTCTTCTTTCTTATCTCAACCAAACATTGTCAATGATTATCATTCCCATTCTCTGCCTTCTGATACCCCCAACCAAACTCTCTTCAATGACATTGAACAATTTAAAGTCATATAAATGAAAACCAAACCAGACAGACCCTGTAAAGCACACTTAAAATTAAGGTCTAGGAGGGGTGAGATGCATGAGGACCTAACCTCTACCCCCAAATAGTAGAGCGGTTGTTTATGTGAACCCCAAGCTTTTGCAAGAGTGTGAATCTGTGAACAAACATGTAGCAAGAATCATGGTTCTAAAAAACGGCAGAGGCGTACCCTTTGAGGCGAGGCGGCTCAAAGTCGTACTTGAGACAACGCCTCTCCTGCCTAAGAGGAGACATACACCTTTGTGGTCGGTGAGATGGGAGGCGCTGTAGAGGCCTAGGCCACACATCTATTCTCAAGTGAAAAATAGGATAACACCTTTTCTAGGATTTTATCTCTTTCAACAACCCATCTCCTCGCTCTCTAATGCGATCAAGTGTTTTCTAATATTTTGATTAATCTTTTGTATGTGTATTAGAAATACATAATATATTATTATATTTTCATAACTTCTGTATTTGTTTTACTATAAATATATATTATAATATTACATTTGATAGTTTTGTGTCTTCAATTTTCTGATTAATTTTTTAAATATTTTACTATATATAATGTAGAGTAAATTACAAATTTCGTCCCTCAACACTAAAATTCATGACTGAGGTTCTCGTGGTTTCATTTTCATTATGTATTAGGTCCTTTGCTCTAACCACCGTTAAAGAACTTCGTTAAATCTGGGGTATTTTAGTCTTTTTACATTTTTTTTTCCAGTTTCTCATTAAATCTGGTTTAATATTTTCAATAATTCACCCCTTTCCCCACCCCCATATCTCTTCTTCTTTCCCGGACCAACTTTGACGACACCTCCGACCATATATTTCCAACTCAAGCCACTTTTGCGCTTGCGCAACCCCTTTTCCTGAGGCTGAATCAAGGATGGTGTCAAAATCCAGGCTCACGATCGAGATATGTGAAGATCGAGGTTAAGTGAGAGAGAGAGGAGGTTGGATCCTGTTGGTCTACACAATGTTTGATCCAGACTTGAATATTTGGTCTGCTTAATGGATTGTGGCACTTCAAACCAACCTGTTAATTCATAAATAAGGTTTGAATAAACCTGATGATGAATCTACAACTCCAGGCGTCCCCACTTTTCTGCAACAACAAAACACCACACTCCCCCTTCTATGTATTAATTGAATTTGCTTAACTTGAAGTTGGTGCTTCGGATCTGGTCTTACGGGTTAGGGAACACAACCACAGTAGCCTAGAGATCCACCCTACACCACCAAATCCAAGCACGATCTTCTACCTGTTGATGAATCCAATTGACAGTCACCCCCACCTCTTTCACCATCTCCGCCTCCCCCACCCCCATCACCATCTCCGGCAGCCTCCACCTGCAGGCTGCAACCTTTGCCTTTTAGGTTAAATTCACCTGAAAATATTGATCAAAATGGGGTTGGTTCAATTTGGGTTAATGAATTGGTTATGGTTAAAGAAGAAAGTGAAATGGAGAGAGAGGGCCATTATGTGCGGCGGGCCTTTCAAAGGGAGTTTTACCGTGTACGAGGAGGTTGATGGAGACGGGAGAGGCAGGCGGAGTTGGGCAACCTTCAATATATGTTTGTGTGTGTGTATATATATATATAAGATTTTGTAAAGTATATAAATTCTATTATATTTTTTATATTTTAAGAGATAATGGAAGAAACTATAAAATGACCAAAGTACGCATGAATTAACAGAGTTTCTTAATGGTAGTTAGGGCAAGGGATCTGATCCATTACGAAAATGGAACCACGAGACTTTAGTCATGTTTTTAGGGTTAAGGGACCTTCTTTGTAACCGAGATGAAACCACAAAGACGAAATTTGTAATCTAGTCTATAATATATTATTATATCAGAAAGCTTTTGTATTTGTTCTATTTCGTTTTTTAATTGAATGTTAGACAATTTACTTTGGATAGAGTATGTGAAGGATGGGTCAACATTTGTCTTACATGTGTTATGCTATTGTAGAAAAAACATGACTTAGTGGCATTATGGAAAGTGCCATCTGCGTTCTTTCAAGAACGAATACTTTTGTCAGTTTTGTAGTCAGACAGGTATTTTCTTCGTTTATAAGGTGCAAAATTTTTAGATCCTCATTTTTAATGAAAAGACACTTTTCAAGTACAAATACCATTGGTTTTTCTCGTGAATCAACTTTTACAAATATCTCTTTCTAGTATTGGTGATGCTCTCCCCATCACAAAACAAAAAAGCCTTTTTTTGCTTGAAATGTAAAATCAATCACATGAGGTGTAAATAACATCAAGCTCCTGATATATCGTCTACATAGATTTAGTATCATATTGTCATGGAACACCTTAAAAGATACCTTCAACTGGATTTCATAAAAATTATGGAGATTGTATGAATTTTTTAAACAAGAATCTTGAATGGCACTCATTTCATTACTAAAACAATGAGAATTAATTTATCAAGAAAAAATGGAACTGTAGTGTGTTTGTAGTAAACATATAAGAAAGGAAATACTATAAAATCAGGATCTTACTCTGGCTTAAAGACTCTGAAACACTAAAAAGCTCATTTGTTTTGAGACAAAACCAAAAGGACTATGCTCAATTAATCTGGGGTGGCATGGTTGTCTTCACCCTTTCCTATATAATTTTGGTAATCCAATATCAACTTTGATGTTTGATGTCAAAAATCAAACATCTAGGTTTTGGAAGTGTGAAATTTTGAGGAAAACCATGGCGCTTATAAGCTATAAGAAATATTATTATGATTAATAATTTAAAGAGAACACATCAATGTTTCTTAAGTTTGATTCAAATTTTTTGAGCAATGAGTTAGTCCACTTTCTGATTCATGTTGCTTTCATTCATGATGACTTTTTCTATTAACTTGACTTATATTTCCGACTTCTTACTTTATTTCTGTGAAGTTGGGGCCTGATGGGGGGGACTCTCAGATGTCCATGTCTTCACGGCATTCTGCCATGTTAGGTGGTCATCCATCTGCTGGAGCTCATTATGGTGGTCAGTATACTTCTATGTATGGTTCAGTGTCGCTCAGCAGTGCTCTACAGGTCAGTGAACATATGATTTAGTGTAAAAATAAAATTTCATATATTACCTGGTTTTAGATGATGAAGATTCTGATTGATCTATTTTAAGATGTTGTCTCTGTTTCATTAAACTTAATTTTTGTGTTATGTTCTGCAACATAGTAATTGCATCGGGTAGCATCTAAACTCTATTGTTACTTCTGCAGGCTACTGGTGCAAGTGCCAAAGGATCTGGATCATCTGCTTTGGAAGGTCGTAGTGCTTATGGTTCATCCATGCAAGAGTCACCAAAATTTGCATCTGGTGACTACTCTGTGCTTAACAAGAAGTATGGTCAAAAAGGGGAGCAAATGTTCACTGATAAGCTTTCTGATTATCCACCAGGGGATAGACGCCAGTATGTGGAAAGGCCAAGTGTTTATTCTGTCCGAGATTCGCAAAATGAGCCAACTGCTAGGTTTAGTGATTCAGTTGCTTTTGGTCATCACCAACATCAGGTTTTTATCATTCTTTTTTACTTCTACCAGTGGTTATTATTTGTTTTAAACTGTACATCAATTTGCTTCTTTTACTGGTATATGGAAGCTTGATTTATGGATTGTTGTGACATATATTTCATGTCTAATTGTTTCTGGAACAGCCGGACATATATGATCGCTTGGATGCTGCATCAGCACTGCGAAAGGAATTGTTACAGGCTCATACACTCCAATCTTCTTCTATTGAAGGGAGTTCTAGGTAACCTACTTCATATGATGCATATGGATTAATGTCCTTTAGTTTATCCATATTGTTTCTTGTTTACTTTTTTCTTCCGGAAACTTCATACCATGGTCATGTATTTTCTTATTCAAGTTATATGTCCATCTATGTCCCTCTTATGTTGTGCTTACCAATGCATGAGGAGCAAGAGATGCACTGATGCTGATGGCATACTTTACTCAGTCACATGACAATCACTTTCTAAGACGAAACTATTGAAGATAAAAATGTTCATAATTTGATGTCTTAAAGCACTAAGCAGCAAAACGTTTCTGGCAGACAAGCGGATTATATAGCAGCAAGGACGGCTACGGTTCGTCATGCTGGTCAAGAATTTTTGCCTTATAGTGGGAGAATGGATCATGATCCTAACACTTTGTCAATGATGAGTGGTCTGTCACATCGTTCCCAACATGCTCCATCAATACTAGGGGCAGCTCCACGAAGAGATGTGGATGATCTTTTGTATCCTCCTAGCTCTGCAAATTCTGGTTATGGAGTAAGCCTACCACCTGGCAGGGACTATGCTTCAGGAAAGGGTCTTCATACTACACCCCTTGAGCCAGATTATCCAGGTGGTATTTTGGCACGTGCTGGTTATGCAAGGCTTGATGATCGTAAAGATGATAGGGGACATGCTCGGGAACTTGAGCGAAGAGATGAAGAACGTCGTAGGGAGCTTTTGCGGGAGAGAGAGAAAGAACGTGAACGTGAACGCGAACACGAACGTGAGCGCGAACGAGAAAGAGTACGTAAAAGGGAACGGGAACGGGAACGGGAACTTATCTTGGAGCGCCGTGGAAAGAAGAGAGAGAGGGAGTCCAAACGTGTTACTGAAATTAGGCGTGAACGAACTCCACCCAGAATCTCTAGGGACCGAGGTGGTTCGTCATCAACAAAGGCCGAGAGATCATTTCGACGGGAGTCACCACGTATTGAAGCTTCGCATAGGTGGATTTTGTTGCTTAATTTGCGCCTGCTAAAGTTCTGTTTGCATAGTTGATACCGTCTTTTGCAGTCTAAATGACTAACGTTGTGTTCTGTTATGCTGAAGGCGTCGTTCTCCTGTTAAAGAAAAACGAAGAGAATATGTCTGCAAGGTAAAAAGGCACATAAGAGATATGTCATTGAATGATTATGAGCTCCTCGTCCGTTGCCTAGTTTCCTTTTTTCTTCTTGGGTTGTGGGTGTCTATGTAGCAACTATCCTGTTTGCTGTTCTGCTACTCTTTGAATTTGAACCGAAGAGTACGGTCTCTTTTGTACTCATTCCTGTTACATTGCTGTAGTCAAATCACTTCATTCGTCTTTTTTCTCTCTTGATAGAAAGATGCACTTCTTGGCATTCTTTTGTTGCTCATCTGCCATCGAACCCTTCTAGCATTTACATATCTCGCCTTCTATGAATCTTGTAGAACCCTTATGGGTAGATCATAGCACTTCGGTGATCTAAGGTGGTTTGGGTTAAAATTTGTTGAAGATGGCAATTGCATTCTGAATTATCTTCATCTTTGTGTTTGTCCTCCTTGATTGAGAGGTGAGCTCTAATGAGACCTACACATCAATTGAATTTTTTTGAGACGTATGTGGCTAACGCCTAATTAGAGAATGCTTTCAAAGCAAGAAGATAAGATACATACTACACTTGAATGTTTGCTTTCTGTCACTTGCTTATAGTTTTGATTGTTTCAAGGGCCAATCTTTTCAGGTCTATTCATCCAGTTTAGTAGATGTTGAGAGAGACTATTTGTCTATTGATAAGCGGTATCCTAGGCTATTTACTTCTCCAGAATGTTCAAAGGTATTTAAGCTTTTGCATCAACTGCTTTTCTTCTCCATATTTGATGTTAACATGAGTGCTAACTTGCTGCAGGTGATTGTTAATTGGTCAAGGGAGAATCTTAAAATTCCATTGAATGTCCCTGTCAGGTATGGTTTTTCTTTCTTTCTTCCTGTAGTGTCACAATCTTTTGACTCTTGAGCCATTTCATAAGCTAGCTTCTTTTTCCAGATACATGGTTTATGAAACATGTGTTTTCCATAGGAAATCATTTACCCTTAAAGGACCCTAAAATAAAGATGAAATGCTTAGGGGTTGGATTGGTTTTCATTATTCTTTTTATGATATACTCCCTCCCTAAAGAGGTAAATGACACTTGTTCTTCGTAGGATGTCAAAAATAATTTGTATTCTTTTCTTGCACATGGATTTATCTAAAGCAAAGATGCTACCCTACATGCATATGGCAACCATTTTGGGCTAGAAAATTTCTTTATATTTCATCTTGTTAGTTGCAATAACACTCATCAGTTTAGAATTGTGGTCGGCATTAGGAGTGCAATTGCCGAGGGTTCACTAGGAGTGGGCCTTCTATGTTTACTTACCTATCTTTCGGTTTTTGTGTTGTTTTACTTTGTTTAGTTTTATGTACTCTCTCCTATGCTTTCGCTGTGTTGACTTGCTTTAACCTTTTATATGGCCTACTGTACTTCTTTTTGAAGTATATAATATTTATATACGGCAAATTAAACTCACTCACACTTCTTGCCTTTGATGAGACTTGAACCCTTGATCTCCAGGAAGGTGGGATTACCAGGTACTGCTGGGTCAATGATCCTTTGGTTTTTCTACTGTACTTACTTTCTCTACTTGCAACCCTTTTTGTACTTTTACTATTTATGTCCCGGGCTGGTAAAGGCTGCTTACATCAGTTTGCATTCCATTATTTGACTAGTGGAAAGTCGTGTTTGCATTCCATTATTTGACTGATGGTGTATCAGTTTGGATGTCTTTTATTGTGCATACGTCCAAGAATAAACATTGCAGGAGCAAAAATTAACAAATTGTTTTTACTGTTAAAACAGTTTCGAACATGATTTTGTTCAAGATGATAAGGAAACTCAACAAAAAGAGGCATCCACTGCAAAAATGGTTGATGACCCTGTAAAATCAGAGCATGGAAGTACACGGTGGAATGCAAAGGTAGAAATTTTCACTGAGCAATTTATGACGTGAATTAATTTATAAAACTAAATACACTTGTGTTTGCATGATGGTGGTAACAAGCTTTCCTGACTTACCTAAAAAGAACAAAACACTGAAACGTAATTGGTAACTAATGGAAACTGCTGAAAAAGATCTTGATGTGAATATTGTATCTGCTATATGATTTGCAACAAACTTGCCCAACTTAAACCACTTAGAGAGAACAAAACATTGAAGTGTTGGTAACCAAAGAGAACTGTAGAAAACTTGAAAGGATCTTGATGATGGCTACTGGAGACCTTTTTTGTTGTGTGTCAGTACCGATTGTTGCTGAAGAAGCAACTGGTTACTGCATGACGGTGTGAATATCCTTTGATGGGCCAACTCAGATCTTCATATGGGCCTGCCTGCTTTCTGGATTGCAGGCCTTTTAAGAGTTTTTGCTGACAGCTAAACGTACTTTGCGCGTACAATTGATTTATACATCACCCTGATCAGATGTATGGGGATATTATATTCAAATTCACTGCAGAAACTGGAACTATTCGAATTTTGACTGAATGCGTAACTGATGATCGATTGATTGCTATGAAGTAGATGCTAATCAACTGAACCACAATGGCAAAATTTTACTTGGTTCAAAATGGAGATTCATTCAATCTCCACTCAACTCCATGGCAGCCGTTGTTTTTCCTTTCTTTTCTTTCTCTTCTGAAATACAAAGTTCCTCCTCTCAGTTCACACTTCACAGAACTCTCTCAAAGTTACAAAGAAAAATTACAAGATATTGTCCTCATTAGAAGCCATACAACACCATCTATTTATAGCTACAACTGATCCAAAAAAGGCTGTAATACAGAGGCCTCACCATCTGTTATCTTTAGCCAACACCCCACTCCGCCAGTTAGGAATATCTGATTGTTGATTGGATCAACTATCAGCAATCTAGTTGTTTCATGAACTTAGTTTTTGGATTCTCTTCTTAGGTTGTTCCGGATTCTACCATATATTGGTTTGTTTTGTTTATATGTTCATACTTTCTGTATCAGTTGATGTATTACATTTCTTTCATTTCTTCATAACTAGAATACAAAGAGGAGCACTTGTAGTATTTCTATTTCTAATTAGCTGTAGATAAGTTGACTTTGTTATTTAAATTTATAGTTCTTGTACCACTTACATTGCTGTTGTTTTTTTTTTTCCCATGAGACACTATTAAATTCTTGGAAGACCTTTGCTGTGTCACGAAATTATATTGACGTAGCTCTCTTCCTCTCTGTGTTATTGGTACTCTCCTGTTACAGCGGATTCAAAATCAAACCTTACCACCTAAACCCTTGGGGCTTATTGAGGGTATATGCAACTTGTGGGGATCTCTGATCATGTATGCTTTTCTGTCTTTGGGGGGGGGGGGTCTGCGATTATCGCAAAGAGAAATTTATATGGGACGACTTTTTGGAATATTGTTTTGCATACCATTTATTATTTTAGCGACATTGTTAGAAACTTATTATTCATACCATTTATTATTTTGCATTTAGATAGTTTAATTCGTTTAGTTGATCTTTCATTCTTTCTATACCAAAACAACTGATAATATTTCTGAGATCAGAATATTTTAGTCAGAAATAAAAAAATAAATATACGATAAGAGATGTCGTTTAGGAATCCAGTTTTTGTTCAATACGGCTGATAATGTTAGGTCAATATATGCTTCAGGAATGGAGGGAGTATTTGCTTTGTCATCAAGTGTGTTCAAGTTATTTTGTCTTCTCCTCATTCGCTATACACATATCCTCCCAGTGTTTAGATTATTGAATATCTTGATTTATTTAGTGAAAAAATTGGAAGTGCTCTCATTGTGGGTGCATTTTCTGTTTGGTGTATGCGTTAGGAGCTCTTCTTTTGATTCAAGTCCGTTCTGCATTTTAATACTTTAACTGGAGTTCACTAGTTTTTAACGTATTGTCACGATCATCTACTTCATTTGGTACTTTTCTGTTATTGAAGGAGAAAATGCTTGTTGCTTACTTCGTTCACGGATCATATGCATGCACAATGTTGTTTTATATGCAATTTCTTTTGTTTATTTGGTTCAGGTGATATTGATGAGTGGGCTTAGCCGTAATGCTTTGGAGGAGCTATCATCTGAAAGAGATTATGAGGATCGCATTCCCCATTTTTGCAATATGCTTAGGTTTGCTTGTCTTAAGAATGGGAATGCTTTAATGGCAATTGGAGGCTTGTGGGAAACTGTTGATGGCAATGATCCTTCAGTTGACAGATCCACTCTGGTTCAGACGGCTCTAAGGTTTGTGTTTGCATGATAATTTATCCTTACGGATTCTCTTGTTATCTGTTAATAAATTTATACTGTGTAGGTATGCCAAAGACCTCACAGGACTTGATTTGAAGAATTGCCAACATTGGAATCCTTTCCTGGAGGTAATTTTTTAATCGCTTTTAGAATTTATGGTGCGGGGAGCTTTCCAGAGAGGCCAATGCTATTATTACTACAGGCTAATTCTAAAGACTTGCATCAGCCCAAGGAGTACATGTGATGGATGCAATATTGAGCTGCATATCTTCAAATAGTCGCTGCTTCTAAATCAAATAAAATAAAACTAGACCAAAGATAGGTAAAAACTGCTGATTGCTAGCTGCTTGATATCGAACAAAGTATCTGAGATGTTTTTTTGGAACCAAACCTTAGTATCTGATGTTTTGAAAGAATAAACCAAATGAACAGGACTGGCTAACCAATAGATTAGAACCTGATGTACCCTCGATTGATTGACTAATACACAGAGAGTTTAATATAGATTTGGAAATGACAAGGAGTGATTACAGTAAGTTCCAACACTTTACCCGCCTGTACCAGTGCACTAAGGGCTTTGTATTTTTCTATTGCAACCCACTCTTCTTGACTTATGAACTTCCACACCTGGCCACCTATTTTGACTGACACTACCCAGTTTGACCAACCTATCCAGGATGTAAGAATATCCGCCCCAACTCTCACCTTGTCCTCAAGGTGATAATAAAAATTTCGGTTCAAAGTTCAAACGCCTTACATCTACCTGGAATTAGGAATTGGAGAAAATGACCGACATGCAAACATTCTGATGTGATTTCTTGAGCAATCTCTTGAACTTCGAACAAGTTTCCATAAAGCCCCCCCTGGAAATCATGTCTTCAGCATTTCCTTCATGTTGTGCCATGTGTTGATGAGCAAGCTCAATATGACGCTTGATTGGTGATGCTTCATTGTTGGCATTTCCACGATCCACAAAAATGCCCTGTTCTCAATCGGAAGAGAGTTTCTGTTTTTATTCCTTGTGCGTATGCTTTCAACTCACATTTTGCAAAGTTGGCAATTACTTGAGCAAGAACATCTGGATGTCTGCATCTGATTGATCCTAACAATTCTTTAATACCACTTCAGTTTGCCACAAAGGTTAGCGACAGCTCCGGCCACCATTCGAAGAGTTTGAGGACCTTTCGCATTTTCTGTCGTCCTTGCTAGCAAACTTATAACTCTTTGAGCCATTATAAGCTTCTGCTTGAGTTCGTTCAATGCAAGGTTTGCAAACTCTGGATATTCTCATCTTCAGAGCTCCTAAGAAGAGCTAGCAAGGATGTAAGGCCACCATCTCGTACACTCTTTTCCTGATTGGTTGCTTCAGCTGCCAAATTTGCAATAGCTTGTACAGCATACATTTGCACTTCAGGCTCTTCTGCTTTTACCATGGATAGAAGCTTCTGTAGTCCAAGTTGCTCAAAGAGTTTTGCCACAGAGCCTTTCGCCTGCTCCCCTTCTGTCATGTCTATACTTTGACCACTCTTCAGTTGTTTTCTTGTCTAATCAACGCCAAAACTTATTTGCAATAAGTGATTCTGTAACATGGATATTTCTTCTTCAAGCTTCTCTCTGACGTACCTCATCTTCCAGCATCTTGTGAAACTTTAAGATTTCAGCTCTCCCTGCTGCCTCCGCTCTTTTCCATTGCACTACTTGATTTCGGAGATTACTGACTTCTTCTTCAGCAGCCTTCTGCGAGTATTTCAGCCTCCTTCAGCAGCCTTCTGTCAGCCATATCTTTACCATTGCACTACTTGTAGCAACTTCTTATTTGATAAGTTCTGCATTAGTGGTATCTGGGTTGCTGGTAGAGCTCAGCCTCCCAGGAGGTCAGGGGTTCAAACCTCACCAAAAGGAGGGTGTGTGAGTTCAATTGCGGTTATAGGTATATAAAGATTATATACTTAAAAAAATTTCTGCACTAACTGTCACAGCTTGAGTCTTTCCATTCAGTTTTTACGAAGGCTTTCATCTTCAAATCCTACTTTGACTCTTCCATCTCCCTGCTTTTCTTGATTTACTGCCAATTGCGCTTCAATAAGTTTTGCACCAGCCGACACAGCTTGAGTCTTCCCATCAGGTTTCTTATGACGGCTTTTACTTTTAAATCCTACTTTGACTTTTCTATCTCTCTGCTTTTCTTGATTTACTGCCAATTGTGCTTCAATCATCTTGGAGTCCTCATGGTCCCTTTGATATTTTAGTCTCACCTTCTACGAAGTATCTGCATAACTTTTTTCAGCTTCAGATATTTGCTTCTTTGCTTCCCGCCCTATTTTGTCAACCTCAACCTGATATGCTTTTTGCTGCCTCTCATGTTCTGCATTGAGAATTCTACTTGTACGTCAAGCTTTCTGGCCAAACTCTTGTACTCAAACTTCTCCTTTCACCCTCAAGGCCTCAACATATTTTCTACTTTCGTAGCATCAACTACTGTAATGGTGGACTGGTGGTGGTTGTTCTCGATGGGGGTCGCCTAACCAGCCTTTCCTCATCAATATGTAGTACATCTTCGTCCCTTACTAGTGATTCCAACCTGTGTACTAACGTAATCGATATAGAATTGCGAGAAAACCAGATTACAACTTCTTGCCCTCCCAACAAATCTGCTATTTTCATTGTTCCTGGGACTAACAAATCCACTTCACCTCCTCCACCTCACTTCTCCTCCTTGTAACTATATAAAATCCTGCTTAATTAGTTGAAATTCTTGTGATGAGCTACTTTATGATGGATAAGTGATTTTTTACGTGACCTCCCACATCATCTTCATCTAATTCTCCCACTCGATGGGCATTGCGTTCAGAGCGTTTAGAGTTTCCTGGAATTATTTAATCTAAGATTTGGTCTTGTAGCAATTGATCTGTACTCAACTCTATCATATGGCGTGAGAAATTGAAGTCAGAAGGAAGTAACATTCAGGAGGTAAAATCTGAAAGAATAATAACTGAAAGTTGGAATGTTTGGCGGTCAAGTTTGTTGAATGGAAGCGCCGGTGTGCTATGGTGATGCCATAGACTATGTCTTGATGGCCCAAACCAATGTCTTTTATTGAGCTATGCATAGAACAATGTGCTAGAGCAGGACTTCACCTTGCTATGGCACATGTACCCTGACTACTTTTTCGGAGAGTATTACATAGGGTTGCCTGTTCTTCAGGTTTTTGTGAGCCCCATGCTTTATACTTGTATTCCCTTATTTAGCTTAGCATTTTACTGGTCTTGGGTCGTACGTTAAGCTACCCTCTAGCACCTCCAAGTCTTTTATATTGATTGTCTGGCATTGCTCAGATTAAATTCTTCATCTTAATCCTTTCTCACTCTTTTCAGTCAGGAGTCGTATATTGTAGCCGATCTCTCTATTTCTGGGAGTGCACATCTCTAACCACTCAATATACTAATCACAGCTGTCTATTACATGAGTTCTCTTTTCTTGCCTAATCAAAATCAACAGTATCTTAGCTATTCTCCTATAAGCCGCACAATATTTGTGATGAATGACTTAGATAACTTCAGCTTGTTGGAATGTAGGCTTCGGCCTACTAAGTTAGACAAAAGGGAGGAGGCATAAAGTAAGGAGCCGGCCCTAGCCCAAAAGGAGYYGGCCCTAGCCCAAAAGGAGCCGGCCCTAGTCTCTACCCTAGTTTCCTTGATTAGGAGATAACCCTAATTATGTTTGTCTATATATATTAATCTCATTGTACT
>NW_020201283.1:0-10783 GCF_001531365.2 Cynara cardunculus var. scolymus | reverse complement strand
TAAATTCTTGTGTTCTTCTCTTGTTTTTTGGGTTGTGCGTATTGCGTGTGTAACGTTTGACCTAACACAGCTAACAGGGTTTACAAGTATCTCATCATGTTCCTTGAGGATTTTTATTTTTCAATACAATCAATAGTAATATGTGGTAGCTTCTACCAGGACCATGGCACTTACATTTATCTCAGTTGTTGAGCTTACTGTTGCATCGAGAACTGTTTTTTTACTTTTATTTTTAGATACTAATTTTATGTATGTTTTCAGATTCATTATGATCGGGTTGGGAAAGATGGTCTTTTTAGCCATAAGGAGGTTACCGTACTCTTCATTCCTGATTTATCAGATTGTTTACCTTCAGTAGATGCATGGAGGGATCAGTGGCTTGCCCACAAGAAAGCTATTGCTGAGCGAGAGCGTCGGCATGCTCTTAAAAGAGAGGTATATTGTTTTTATCTTACATGCAGTTAAAAATAGAATAGGAGGAAAATACAAATGAATCACCAGCTTCACTAAATGTAACAGAAAAATAATTTTTGCGCTTTTGTAGTTGTGCACTATCTGATAATTGTATGTGAAGTCAAGACTTCAGCCCCTACGACATCCTGCAGGTGTGGTTTCATGGTATATGGATTTTTGTTGAAGTGACTTCTTGTGTAGTGTGTCAGTTTCCCGTTTGCTTAGATCAAAAACAAAAAAGGGATGTTGAGTTGATAGAGGTAGATTCTATTTGAGGTGCTTGATTTTCCTCAAAATTTTTATATGCAACTCCTAAATGTAGGACAGTTTTCTGCCTCTAGACAGCAAGGATGAGGCTTATCATCTTATTTGGTTCCATTAATTGACCAGTCTTTACCAAGATATAGATCAAGTTGGCGTGGATTGTTGGAAGCAAAGTGAAAATGCACTGTATGTGTTCATTTGTTGAAGATTAAGAATAAAAGCAGTTCAACTATTCATGTGTTCATTAAGTGGATTTAACAATGTGAAGCCCAATTATATTTTCAGTTTCCTCTTAAGTTCCAGTTTGTGCTTTTTTTGTGATGTCCTCTTAACCTGGCTTTTGTAGGCTGAAAAGTGAAACCACAGAGAAAGCCAGAAAAGTATTCCATAGGGAGGGAGAGAAGGATCTTCTGTCCTTCTAGTTTAACCATGAAGTTTGTATCAGCTCCCTTCTCTTCTCAACCCTTTCTCTCTAGCCAGCTTGTCTAGACGGTGGGCTTAAAGGAAAGATATAACATGGGAACTAGCTTTCGTGGGCTGAAAAGTGAAATAAGAAATGGGAGAGATGGGACCCTTTTCCTTCTCAGTTTGAGAAGCAATTTCTTTCACTACTTGCTTTTTCTCGTACGTCTTCCCCACCTAATTTTTGTATGCTAAAATGTGAGATTAAACGTGAACTAAGAAAACATTACAAGGAAGGGCATTGAGGATGTAGGTAGTGATAGTAAAATGTAAAACCAAAAGGGAAGTATTACGGAAGGATTGTGGCTGAAAACTGTGGTTAGTATGGAAGTAATAAATTAGCACCTATGTTTCCGGAGACTGGAAAAATATTTTGATCCCTTAGCTGGTCTATAACATATTACATAAGGTGCAATTTCAGATGTTGATGGGGAAGCAGATATAGTTTGTTATTTTGGACCTGATGAGGATGTTATAGATGCAGTCATGTGTTTTTACCGAAATAGTAAAGATTGTTTTGCTACTTGCTAGGATTTAAGTAAGAGAAAAATGTCTGTTGTCCATATCAGGTAACTGTTGATTATTTGGATGGACCTTTGATGTTTCTGGCATTCATGTCTTCCATTGTCAGAGTTTGTAGATGTTTGTCTGGAAGCAAAATTCTTCTCTTCTGGTTTTTTCATAACGTGTCATCAACCTTGATTAGTTTCAAAAGCTTAAACCCCTTTCATGTTTGCACAATCCAAGAGGTGGTTGGCCCTGCAGCTGTGAGTTAAACCAGCCCCACCAATCTTTTGACGCCTCCTAATGCAGTTCCCAGGATGGAGGATAAGTTTAAAATTCGGTGATGTGCCTTTAAAGTCTGTTGCTGGCTCTTTAGGAACTTATATCAAGTGGCATATTTTGCCACCATGTATGTCAGAAGTTGAACCATGTTTCATTGCATATCAGTAACTATGTGGTACACATTCGAGTCTTTTGTCGTATTATATTAATATTTCAGTTATTTGATTCATCTTCTGGGCAACTAGGTAATCCAATTTGTCATCTACAGTGTTGGCCCTTCGGTTTTATATTAATCCTTCTTTCTCATTTTATTGTTGCACCGTTTTCTGAAACTAAATTTTTTTGCTTCCATCTTCTGTTTCGATTAATATAGATATCTCAAGGAAAGAAGGAAGGATTGAAAGGTATGGTTGTGAGCATCTGTGGAATTTATTTATTTCTTTTTTTTGAAGTGCTTAAAATTGAGCTTTTATAAGCCTATTGATTCTGCTCAGATAAGGAACCTGGGACAACCAAAGATCTGAAGAATGATGCAAAACCAGAAAAAAAGAAAGCATCTGGATTATCTGGGTCGGCATCAAAACTCATTGAAAAGGCAAAAGGTAAAGTAAAAGAATCTGGAAAAGAGGGGGTTCAAAGCAATACGGTAATGGAGAAGAAAGGTGGGGTTGAGACAATTGGTGAAGGCGATAATTCTGAAAAGATAAATCCGATAGAAGTTGTTCCTGTTCAGACGACTGGTAGTGGGAAAAAGAAAGTTATAAGAAAAGTTGTAAAAAAGAAGGTTGCTGAAAAAGATAAAGCTGGAAAAGCAGCCGAACAAAGTGATACATTAGTTCCTAAGAAGGTGGGAGAGACTACTACAAACACAGTGGCTGCTAATCGAGACGAAGAGGCATCTGGTAATCCTTCCGCTGTTAAGACTTTTACAAGGAAGAAAGTTACCAAAAAGGTTCCTGTGACAAAAGCCGTGAAGAAAGAAGATGAAGGCACACAATCTGAGGTGATACCAGTTAAAGAGCAAGAGAACTCTGAAAATAAGCCAAAGAATGCAGATGCAGGCAGTGCAAGTGGGAAGACAACCATCAAGAAGAAAATAATCAAAAGGGTTACTAAGAGAAAGGTTGTTGCCAAGGTTGCCAACAATAAGGATAACGTGGCAGAGGAAGCAGGAATAACTACTGGGGAGCAAAATTTAACATTAGGCAACAAGGAAAGTGAAGTCAAAGTAGAAAGCAATGAATCAGTCTCAAAGACAAAGGCTCCAAGTGTGGCCCCTGAGAAGAACAAGAATGGGGGTGATCTAGTTAAAAATGAAATCAAGGGTGAAAATAATCGTGAAAAGGAAGAGAAGAAGGGTAAAGTGGATAGTGGTTCTTCATCCAAAATGAAGTCTGACAATAAGAAATTAAAAGATGGAGAGAAATCTAAGGAGGGAAAAGTGAGAAAAGACAATGACGGTAAAGCAGAATCGAAGGGTAAAGAAGTGAAAGATAAGAAAAAGGATGAAGAGCCTCCTAGGCATCCTGGGTTGCTTCTCCAAACAAAAGAGAACAACAGTTCTAAAGTAAGTGATTTTTATACTATAATCTTTACAATGAAATGCTTCTTTATCACATTGGGTTATGAATATGTGCATCATGCAATTGTGATATCTGTGACAGTTGCGTTCATTGTCACTTTCACTGGATTCCCTCCTGGGTTATGATGATAATGATATTGAAGAATCGACATTTGAGGTGTGTTGTTTACACATATATTATTCGTTTTGCTTCTCTGCTTACGACAACTGCATCAAATTTCTCTTGGTTAAAATTAAAGTAATTGCTTCATTGCATATGTTAATTTACCATTTCCTTCTACAATTCCCCCCTCTTGGCAGTTATCGCTATTTGCTGAAACAATTTATGAAATGCTTCAGTATCAAATGGGTTCTCGGCTTTTAACGTTTCTCCAGGTTGGTTCGAGTTAATACCAGTTAGTGATGCACTGTTTAGTTCCTCTGTTATTTTTCGTTTTTGTGGGTACTGCTTCTGTTTCCATTTTTCTTATTGCTGGTCTTATTTCCTTTACCTCAGAAATTACGGATCAAGTTTGTGGCTAAAAGAAACGAAAAGAAGAGACAATTGGAAGAAATTTCTGCGAAGGAGAAGGAAAAAGTGAAAACATCCACCAAGCGTATAAAAACTGATAATTCCACAGTGGAAAACAAATCTGTTGAAACTGAACCACTGGTAGAAGCCATCAAGGAGGATGAAAAAACTATTACCAAGGTGGAAAATATGCTTACTGAGAATGTAGAAAACACAAAACCAGAAGGTGAGGATCCCGAAGAGGATCCTGAAGAGGATCCCGAAGAAGATCCCGAAGAAGATCCTGAAGAAGATGAAGATATGACTGATGCAAGCCCTAAAGATGACACAGAGAATGAGGCAATCTTGGCACTCTATTCTTTCCTTTGCACTCTCCCTCTCTATCTAATCTCTTTAGGCATTACACTCTTCTGGCAGGAAGTCGGGTGTTCTTGATGTGAATTTATATATATTTGCATAGCTTGGTGAAATAGTTATTTTAATTTAATGGATTATCCGGGAAAAAGTTAATTTGGTGGTCGAACCATTATTTCAACTTATATCCCATGGTGTGTAGTAAGAGTGTCATCTCATTTTCTTGAAAGCTTCAAAAGTGGATCGATTATTAGGTGTTTCCTGAAGGGTAGAGATTTCCTATTTCAAACATTTTGGTGTTGTGTTGATCTGATATCGATTTCTATGATCCGTTTACAGGAGAAGGCCGCTGTTGAGAAAGTTGGCATAGATGTGAAGTCCAAAAATGTGGACAAGAAGGTGAAAGTTGAACAAGAGGGGGATGGCGAAGAAACTGTGAATTCAAATGTTAAATTGGAGGATGCAGATAAACAGGAAAAGGAAAAGGCAAAGGTGGATGTAAAAAATAAAGAAAACATCGACAAGGAACTTTTGCAGGCATGTTCTCTTCAAATCTCATTGTCGTGATGCTTCCATGATTTTTTTTAATTAATAAAAAAATTGCTGCTCAGGTTCTTTCTCATTTTAATAACTGCATTCTTCCTCAAAACAGGCTTTCAGGTTTTTTGACCGAAATCGAGTTGGCCACATCAGGGTAAGTTGAATTAGTATTTCAGTTCCATCATTTTCATGTTCAGTGGTGAGGGATGTCTAATTAATATTAAATCCATTTCTTCTTAGGTTGAAGATATGCGGTTGATCATCCATAATTTGGGGAATTTCTTGTCCCATAGGGATGTCAAGGTAATAACCCTTTTATAACAAAAATAATACGCATTGAATCCCAAACTAGTTGGGGTAGGTTAGAAATGAAACCATAAGGAATTTGCATGTTCTAGAAAAGGAAAAAGAAGTTATAAAGAGATGCAACACAACTTACTTACAAAGAAGTGGACAATTGGAGGGCTCTTTCATTGCTTCCTCTTTTTGCCAATCTTGGCTGACCTTTACCTCTGTTTCGGGATTACTCCCCTCATGTATTTCTCTCAGAAGTGTCTATGTATAGATGACCAAACCATGTTGATGTCTCAACTTCTCATCAACTAGTGCCAACATGACCTTTTGTATTTCTAATCCCATTCTAGATTTTTTAGCGACCATCCATTTGTAAACCATGACCGGCTTGAAATTCTATTGAACTCACCTTTTAGCTTCAATGGCACTTCTCCATCGCACAAGGATGTTTTTCGTCGGATAAAATATATCCTACCAAACTGCTTATCTTCCAAACATGTAATCTGGTTTAATCTATAGGGTATTCGATCCGAGGCGTTTCTCCATATCTCTAACTTTGCAAAAAGTTATTGAACATCATTTTTTGTTGCAAATTTTAATTTGTTCGAGTATTCTCATAAATTATGAATATGATCCATGTAATGAAGACCCAAACCCAAATCCTACAGTGATGAACATGAGCATTTCTGTATTGAGAAAGATCATTCACCGTTTAACGAACCTCGATTCTCTCTTTCAATCAACACTACTACACTAGTCTCCTCTGAGAAAAAACATATGCATTTCTGGTCTCACAAGTACCGTATGCGAAAAGGGATATTAGCTTGAATGTCCATAAGAACATGTATAGCTAGCTGTCGATCAATAAAATCTTATTTCCTTCATCTTTCCTTAGGAGTATACTAGTTTAGAAAATAGTGTTTGCTTTCAAGCTCTATCTGTTATGCTCCATTGTTTCATACAGTTTTGTTTGTTGAAAATGAAAGACCTGCCAAATGTTTAACTTGTATTTATGCATCAGGAACTCGTTCAAAGTGCACTTCTGGAAAGCAACACCGGGAGAGATGACCGCATTCTGTACAATGAACTGGTGAGGATGTCTGACATCTGAAATGATAAAGAGCTTCTTGAACTAGATTTTTTATGGGCGATTTCCTGAAGAAACACATTGTTGATTAAAATCATCAACCTTTGCCTTCGAAGAACACATGTATATCTCATCCATACATGATCGGCATGTATGCCTTTCTGTAGACTTTGTAACCATACTTTTGAGCAGGTTATAAGATTCTTTTAGGTATTTTGAAAGACAAGAACAAAAAACAAACATGTTTTTGTTTTACTTCTAACCAGTCAGTCAAAATTTATTGTTTATGAACCAAAACATATGCCGTCGACTATCGTATGGGAATGCATTTGAAAACTGTAAACATGTAATAGCAAGCGGCGAATCCAATGGTTTTGCCGAGCAGATATATCTTTACGGTGGATCAGAAGTCTATAAAGTCACCCGATTGTGTTTTTAGCCGAATTATATCTTTAGGGATTTTTACTTTTTTTTTTGGTCGATTTCGAGGTATTTTTTGAGTTTTTGGTTGATTTCGATGACCTCTTTCGGTTTTTTTCATTGATTTCAAGTGACTTTTTGGTTTTATGGTTGGCGTTTCTTGTATTTTATAATATTCTAAAGCACCTCTCAAAATATAGCGGCTTATACATGGCAGAACAATAATGTGTATTTAATACCTCTTCGAAAATGTAAAAGATTACATTCGTACATTAGCATCGAGAAAGATTCTTTCCCAGAAATACGTTAAACAAACCAAACTAACCCGGTAAATCCCAGTAAAAATTGAATTCTAAAGGGGCATATGATGTACCAGAAGAACTGGTATCAACTGCCACTGTGAGGGAAAACAGTGTAGACTGTTTGAACAATCGTGAGTGCGAAAAGCAAAACCGCTGCAAAAACCGACAGGATAGCCCACGGACTTCTGAAATAGGTGTGGATGAGGTTCGCTCGCCACTCGTTCCATGGTTTCTTGCAGTAATTATGCACCTGGTTATGCACGATATCCAGTTCACTCTCTGGCTCCAACGTGATATCCTTCGACAGCGAGTTAAACAGTTTAGCCACCGCCTTATTGCTACCGATCGCATTCTGGATTATACCTTGGGAATGCAGAAGATTGACGTCGTTGGCGTGATCGATGATGTTATCCATGAAGAATATGTATGACGTCACCTCGTTCCCGGCTCCAACATGGAGTCGCTCGAAAGCTATCAGGTTCAGAAACAACGATTCTGTTGCATCGTCCACCATCACCGGCGGAAGCTTCAACACGCCGCCATGGAAAGATATGCCTTTCAGGCTTCTGGATTTGGTTTTCTTGAAACGGATCCCGGCTTCGTATAGCTCGGTGGCGGATCTGACGATCTCTTCACCTTCTTCGATGACTAGTCGATGGTACGATTTCGTGATCGGTTTCTTCTTGTGGTGTGGATTCTCCCATAGTAGGCCCTTTCTGTAGACATCGAGTGGATGCAGGCATTTGCCCATTTTTGTGATTCGAGTGTTCGGGGAGCAGAACTTTTGCATCATTTTGTTCACGAATTCATCATCATGCTGCGCAGATTGATTTGAGTAAACTGTAATGTTTGCTGCTTTATAATAGGACTTGTTTTTATAAGATCAAACAATTGTAGGTACTACATAAAAACGTGAGATTATAATATCGATCGCAGAAGATAGAGACAAACAGTTCGTGATACAAAAAAGATCCCAAAAACAGTAAACGGGATCACCTGGTTCGGGTCCTTCTCGTCTTTCGCAACAGCAACGATCTTGTTAAGAAGCAACATCGGCAACTGGTTTTCGAGCATGAGCATATCTCGCTTGAGGTACGGCATAATGTAGAGCTTTCCATGGTTGCTGAAAATAGGATCATTAGAAGCATAATCATCAACATCATCATCCGGATTCTCACTATCACCAACTTGAGTAGTTGCTGTACGCAAGATTTCCAGCATGAAACACCCATCCAAGATCATCATCTTCACGAAACCGCATGTATCTTGATTCCATTTCTGATCCAGCGAACTGTACGAATGGCGAAGATCGTCCACCACCTCCATCACAGCATCCACATAACATTTGAAGGGCTTCTTGTATCTTTTCAAGAAGTGAAGAAGAGCTCGATGTTTGTTTTCTTCCATGGCTTCCAAGTTCGGTTCTCCAAAATGGTACGGCCCGAAAGAGACCGATTGCGGTTGGTACGCTTTCTTGTTCAGATCCGTCACGCAAGACGGAACTCGGTAAATGGATCGCTTCTTCCATTGTTCCATTTCGGATGACGAATCTCCCATTTGCTTCAGTTCTTCGCTCACATTCTTCACCCACTCGTTATCTTCAGCCATTGTTGTACACGAAATGTGTTGATGATTTGTGGGTTATGATGTTGATCGCCATTGGGTTCTTTGAGCTCATGAAGTAAGAATATGAAGGTCGTACATGAACTTTTTTTCTTATGGGTTTCTTTATGGATTCTTTGAAGTGAAGGTGTTCTAACCTTCGTCGGAAAGCAACGTCAGATGTTGAATACGTATTTTTGATCAACTTGGTATTTTGTTAAATTTATAACATTCACGTTACTTTCCATCTTTATCTATACTATATTATAAACCATTTGACAAAAACACTTAAAAACGAGTTTTTATACACAAAATACTGTTTATTGATGTATATTACTTAAAATTTAAGATTACAAGTAAATCTATACTATATTATAAAATATTTGACAAAAACTCTTGAAAACGATTTTTTATGCACGAAATACTGTTTATTGATGCATATTACTTAAAATTTAAGATTACAAGTAAATCTATACTATATTATAAAATATTTGACAAAAACTCTTGAAAACGATTTTTTATGCACGAAATACTGTTTATTGATGCATATTACTTAAAATTTAAGATTATAAGTAAATTGTGCATAAGTACAACTTATTAAAGCTCCATACTTGAATTCGTCTAACTAACTGCAGATAAACATAATTAAATATTGGATAAACATCTCATTTTAAATATAAAAAATCTAAAATATAATTAGGATAATTATTGATAACTAACAGAATATTTAGTTATTATCTTTACAAAAAAGTTATATAATTAAATCTAAATTAAATTTCTTTGTTACTAAACCTAAATTAAATTATAATTAAAAAAATTTAATTATAGAAATTACACAAAAACACAAGAATTTTTAAAAATATTAATTTAATACTGATATTGATATTTTTTTTTTAAAATTTTACGATATTTTTAAATTTATATGTTATTCAAAAGTAAAAACATTATCACTTTTTCAATACCACATAAAACCAATGTTTACTTAAAATTCAAGATTACAAGTAAATTATATAAAAGTACAACTTATTAAAGCTCGATATTTGAATTTGTATAACTAACTGCGGATAAACATAATCAAATAGATGATAAATATCTTATTTTAAAATATAAAAAATTTAAAATATAATTAGGATAATTATCGAGTTCTAACAAAATAATTAATTATTATCTTTATAAGAAAATTATATTATTAAACCAAATACAAATTACTTCACCTAAATTAAATTATAATAAAAAAAATTGAATTAAAAATTACACAAAAAATAAGGAATTTTAAATAGTTAATTTGATACTAATACCGATATATTTTTTGTCAAATTTTTATGATATCTTCAAATTTATATTTTATTAAAAAATAAAAACATCATCGCTTTTTCAAAATCACATAAGATCATATTATAACATCGACTGAGATAAAAAATTAAATAAAATATTAAAATCAAGATGTATCTCGATGCATTGTGCGAGTACCTTCTACTCTGTGTTAAATGATTTTAACCGCATTTTAAAGTGGGAGAATCTAGTAGAATTTTTAAATCGAATCTAAACGTATCATACTTCGATTAAGAATGCAAATCTTGGATACTAATGAGCAGATTTGATTCTTGAAGTACAAGTAAACATACTTATAAATAGGAACACCATCATCGTGTGATCGATTCATTCTCTTTTTCGTTAACCCACTCGATCAATCATATGTTTTTGGTTTAAATCTTCGTGCAGCGGTGAAGACTTAATTGTGCTTCAAAGATGAATCCATACTATCATCAGACTCCGACCATTCATGGTCAACCACACAACTACGTGTACGTCTACAGTTTTCCGGTGTCTCAACATCCTGCTCCGGCCATCGCGCAGAGTGGCTGGATTTACGATCCTATGATGGTTGGGTGGTCGACCGGGACACCAAACTGAAAGGTATTGAGATTTCTGTGTTGTATTTCAGTGTATAAAACCAATTTACAAAGGGGCTATATATAGCCAGGATGTATACATGGATAGGAGACTAATTAGGAGCTAAATTAGGTAAACATTTACAGCTACATTTTACATGGAAATGATTACTATAACAGTTATGGAAAGAATAAATTAAATCAATGATTTAATTTATTCTTGATATGTAATAC
>NW_020201282.1:68279-69036 GCF_001531365.2 Cynara cardunculus var. scolymus | reverse complement strand
AATTACAAAGGTCTACGCTGCTATTTATACTCGTTCCTAACGGCTTTTCTGACATGACCTAGACGTACAAATTCATCTAAGCCGTTCAAATAAAGCAGATCACAAACATAGTCACGTGGTAAGCACGAGCAGCTAATTAACCTAAGTAAAACAGTAAAGAAGTTCTTCACCGAAGATAAAACTGCAGACCCTCTGTGAGCCATCCCAGAGGCTCTGCTGGACGTGACTTGAGAGCACTTGATTCCAGAGGATTATCTTCCAGAACCTCTGTGATAGATAACAGAGGTTCTATCATCTTTGACTTGTACGATTTGATTACAGAGGACCAGTTTCCAGAACCTCTRTGATAGACAACAGAGGTTCTGTCACTCTAGACTTGTACGATTGAACATCTTCTATTGTTGGTCCTCTGTGGTCTTCTGTGGTGGAACCTCTTCTGTCAACACTTGCAGTATTTACTTTTTCCATACTTTTACATTAAATGAAATGAGAGCTAACAAACTTTATCAATCTATTGATCTTTCCAATCCATGGTTTGATTTCGGCGCACATTATCAAGACATCAACCAAGCGATTCAACCAACTTAGATTTGGCTTCTATTTTGTTTGGTCAAGACTTAAAAATTGAACCATTGAAGGTTGTGAAGTCGTGAATTTTGTTACTCAATACTCACAGTAGATTTGTAACTTTGTTAATTTATTTGTTTTCTAATATGTTATATCTTTATATGTTTGTACTTTGGATTGCCTCGACTTT
>NW_020201282.1:65836-67394 GCF_001531365.2 Cynara cardunculus var. scolymus | reverse complement strand
CTGAAGGTTCTTTGGTGTGAGTGTTGTCTTCTTGAAGTATTGTTGTCTCTGATAAATTTACAATGCAAGTTCTCAGTGATCACTGAACATACTCAGTGAAGATCGCTGGAACTGAAAATACGGAAACATAAATACAACGTATAAGTGAAAAAGGATTATCATCAAATCACTGAGAGAGAGGATCAACACCCTCTAACTTCATTTTTCCATGATACTCTAGTGAGTTACATGACTTTGGCTGCGACCCAAGTCGCGTACCAGGTCGCATGGACCCACTAGATGCCCAAAAATTGTCGATTTTGCTATCCTTTTGACCTCATAAGTTGCCTAGGGGATTAAAGACAATAAAACACCATCAACTCAACATTGTTACGCCAAAAGTGGCTCAATTAACTTGCATCTTTTGTAACACGGGTATTACATCATGTAACATCACGCTAGAGAAAACCCCAAATTACCAATCTTATAAAATTTCTAATAAAATATAATTTATTGATTATTAGGTCCGAAAAATGATCCTAATTATTCTAAAAGTTTTGCCAAAACCATCAGGGCCAAGGATGGAAAATCTGAAAATGTTGCTGAAACAACTAAGTTTGAAAAAAAAAACAGAGGCGAAGCATTGGTTCAGAGGCGATGCATTGGTCCAGAGGCGACGCATTGGTCCAGAGGCCATGAAGGACCAGAGGCATGAAGGACCAGAGGCATGAAGGTCCAGAGGCATGAAGGACCAGAGGCATGAAGGACCAGAGGGGCGATGATTGGACCAGAGGCGAGACTATGAAGGACCAGAGGCGATGAATTGGTCCAGAGGCCATGAAGGATCAGAGACCATGAAGGACCAGAGGGGCAATGGTTAGACCAGATGGGCAATGGTTAGACCAGAGGCGAGACTATGAAGGACCAGAGGCGATGAATTGGTCCAGAGGCCATGAAGGACCAGAGGCCATGAAGGACCAGAGGGGCAATGGTTGGACCAGAAGGGCAATGGCTTAGAGCCCATGCAATGGTCCAGTGCCCATGCAATGGTCCAGAGACGATGAAGAACCAGAGGCCAATACTTTGAAAACACACAAATCTGGGCATAACACTAAATAACCTCAAAATATGGGATATTAATTTCTAGAAAAACATCGAAATATCCGTTCTATTTTAGTGATAAAACCACCCAAAACACGATTCCAAACCGGATATAACGGATATTTACTTACAACCCAAATTAAGTAGCCAAAAGAATATGAGACAAGACTATATATATATATATATATATGCAAGCTAATATTTACCCAAAAGCAAGATCGAAATCTTCGAGATCCCCGGTAAATCTTCAAGTCAAACAACGGAATCTTTCTTTTTGTCCGTCTTCTTTCCTGAGAGACGTTGCCACTTAAATGGTAAGCCAACGCTTAGTGAGTTAAATAGTTAAATATTACATATCAATATCACGCATGTTTATAAACACACATAATAAACTCTTATCAACAAAAGAGTTCAAGCCATCATCCAGATGCAACCCGAGACTTACAAGAAACCGAGTGAACAATTACGTACCGGATGC
>NW_020201282.1:39956-64681 GCF_001531365.2 Cynara cardunculus var. scolymus | reverse complement strand
CTCAACTTAATATAACATATTTGACATAAACAACCAAAATCCAACCTTTATTTTATCATTTACATTATCTCCCAAATCATTGACTTAATCAAGTCAAAGTTCATATGATGAACTTGCATAAATCTCGATAATCTCTTGAATCTAATGACCATTTCATGTCAAAAACACAAAAATGCACTCATTTTATACACTTAAGTTCAAACCCATATGAAAYCCTAACTCTATCTCAATATGCAATCCATAAAACAAGAATATCCACCAAGAACAAGTGCAAAGAATGGATTATACCTTACTTGATGATCAAATCCTTCAAAGATCTTGTAGTTCCTCTTTGATTTGAGTTGAATCAAGCCTATGTGTGTGAAAATCGCACCTCTAGTGTGTGTGTGAGTTCTGGACTTAGATGATATAAAAAATGGGCCAAAACTCCAATTTATAATGCTAAAACTCGAGTTGGGCCGGGTTGGCCCGGCTAGGAACCCATTTTAACCATCAACACTTAAAWTATTCATAACTTTTCGCTCGGACCTCCGTTTTCTATAAGGTTTTCGCCTACACGATCATAAAGAGATAATCTATAACATCCAACAAAAATATTCCAAAAAATATCTCCCAAGAAAATCAGTTTTACGTATCCATTTGACGTGATATTTTCCACATCCTCTAATATATTCTTAAGAAATAAAATTCTAAAATTTTAGACCCAAACTCCCACTAAATCATAAATTATGTTTAACCCAATAATTAAATATACTAAGCAAATAATTGGACATAGAAGAAATTGGATGTTACACATCATCCATGGCTTATAAGGATCCTCGTGGCCTTGGAGACATACCCATGGAAACTAGTGCAATTTGCATAAGAGGAAAGACTATTACCCTGGGAAGACATGGAATGGAATTGTACAATTTTTATGGGTTCAAACAAGCTTTGCTCATATAGTTCGAAAAAGAAAACAAGGGGGGGGGGGGGTCAACCAAGCAGTTTGTACACTTTAATCGTCCCATCAATACACAAGGATTTTGTGATTCCCTCATTCGGATAAGAAAATAAGTACTGAAGCTTTGTAAGTGCCCACAATAGAACACAAAAACAATTGAATTAACCTTCTTCCATGACCTCCTAATCTTACATGGAAACGTGGGTATGCAAACATTGGGTTCTTGATAAAGAGGAATAACTATTGCCCAATGTTTGTCTATGAGAAACGACTATTAATCATGTTTAAGGGCTGTTTACCAAATATTTATCCGGGTAAATGCTTACCAAGTCATGTTATCTTACCGGATGAATATGGTAAGGACCAAAAATCTTACCCGGTAAGAGCGAAACAAGGACCATGAATCTTACCCGGTAAGTGAGGGCGACGACTCTTACCACGGTAAGCGCTTACCGGGTAAATTGTTGATACGATGTCGTTTTGGTGGATTAAAATCTTACCTAGTACGTAAATAATAGTGTTAAATTTTACAGATAAACATTTACCGGACAAGTATTTGGTAAACAACCCATTAGTGTTTTGTAGGTGAGTATGTTTAATAAAAAAATATCTAGGAGCAATCAAAAATTGATGTTCCTATTGAGACCCGTTAAAAAAACTAAAATTTAGACATTATTTGTCGCTGAACATATTTTTGTTATTTACGACATCATTAAACATAAAAACTCAAATTTCCCAAATGTAATCTACTCTTTGTTGCAAGGTTGTGTGACTCAGGTGGTCAAAGTATATTTCCCTCGTTCTTGTATGGAGTGCTTTATTTTGACTCTACACTTAATTCGAGTGCTATTAAAGGCAAAATTTTGACCTGATCCGAATCTGATACCAACATCTGGGTGTTCTTCTTCGATCTAAACTCAGTTTAAGCAGGATAGTAAACCTAATTCATCGCCATCTCCCCCAAAAATGAATCCAACTACTCATAGCAGGCAGCAGATGCGATGATTATTAGGGCATTCTCGCTTTCTGCAAATTGTACTCAAGTTTGTTGAAATAAGTCATGTGAGTCTGATACCCAATAGTATCGTTGAGATAAATAATAGAGCATTGGATCAGGGAGTGATGGAGTCAAAAATGGATCAGTATGAGATGATGGAGCAAATCGGCCGGGGTGCTTTTGGTGCCGCCATTCTCGTTAATCATAAATTGGAAAAAACCAAGTATCAATCTTGTTTTACACTGTATATATATGTAGTCTCTTATCTTATGTATTTGAGTTTGATGTTAATTCGATCTTTATGTTTTTTTAACAATGCAGGTATGTTTTAAAGAAGATTCGTCTTGCTAGACAGACTGAACGTTGCAGAAGATCTGCCCATCAAGAGGTTATTTCCTTGATATTTGTACCTATGTTGACTTCTTATTAGGCCATCTTTAAAGCTTGTTCGTGATTGTTGTACATTTATTTGAATGAAAATGAGTGTCAACTTATCTAAATGCATTTGATGTTTAGATGGCTCTAATTGCGCGGATTCAGCACCCGTATATTGTTGAGTTCAAGGAAGCGTGGGTTGAGAAGGTTAGATACAAGTCTTATTGGAGATTCCTGGATCCTATTAGTTTAATGTTATTTGATCTGAGATTTGTTGAGTTGCAACTTTTTCCTTGATTGGGCCACTCTATCATCGGATGTAGGGTTGCTATGTTTGCATTGTTACCGGATACTGCGAAGGTGGCGACATGTAAGTCTCTAGTTCCCTCCAATTGTATGTTAATCATATCGTAGGTTTCACCTGGCTAATAAAGGCACTCATGAGCAGAGCTGAATTGATGAAAAAATCAACTGGGCAATACTTCCCGGAGGAGGTATGACCTTTACATACTCATTCTTTTTCATGTATGAGACGGAGTTTAACTTTTTCATAAATGACTCATTATCCTTGTTCCATCTTCCATGTTTTAATCATTTCCTACGTGCTTGCTCTAGACCCCATGGTGAAACTCACCAGAATTCTGACTCTTGATAATCTTGGCCTTACAGAAACTCTGCAAGTGGTTTACTCAGATATTATTGGCTGTTGAATATTTGCATTCGAATTATGTTCTACACAGGGACTTGAAAGTATGTAATAATATATTTTTGATGCTTAAATTTTGTTTTTTAATCCCTTTTAACTGATCCTTCTAGCATTATATCTCCAGTGTTCGAACATTTTCCTTACGAAAGATCAAGATGTTCGTCTAGGTGATTTATAACTGTTTTCTTCAGTAGATATTGTTTTACCCTTTTAATTTGAGGCAACAATTAATTATATTTGAGTAAATTTTCTTTTGATTTAGGGGACTTTGGACTTGCTAAGACTTTGAAGGCTGATGACTTGGCTTCTTCGGTACGTTCTTTATATTATATATATGTGCTTCTCCACCATTGTCTATCTATATCCAATTGAATTACATGCTTATGAAATATGACAAGCCATAGATCAAGTTTCGTACACTTGTATGTATATGTAAATGTATACATACATTTGTACCTCTACATAGATTCATATATGCATATTAACAACATAGTAATCCCCCTATGCCATAATAAATTCATTAGTTGACTTTTGTCTAACAGAAGTGTTTCTCATAGCACAATATATAAAATATCCCTTAACATTTGTGAACCTACATTGATGCTACCAATGCTTTGTAATGGTTACTGAAGGGCAAATAGATAAACTTTTTTACTTAAACATTGTCAAGAATTGGCAGTGTCATATTTACTTTGGTATATCCCAAGCAGGAAATTTTTGTATTTATTCTGGGGCAGGAATATGATTAATAGTTACTGATTGCAACTTGTTAGCTCATATACACTTAATTACTTTATTCCAGGTGGTTGGGACACCAAATTACATGTGTCCTGAACTCCTTGCAGATATTCCTTATGGCTTCAAATCGGATATATGGTCCCTAGGTATTTGATTTTCAGTTATTATATTTTCAGAGCATAGATAATGTATAATCTAGGCCATTCCCTTGAGCCGAGTTAGATCTTTTTCCTTGTCGTGTACCAAACAGCAACTGGTGATGCAAAGCCCTTGTTGTCATCACATGCTTCTATCTTAAATGGATATAAGTACATAGTTCATCTCATGATGTGGCTTGTAAAGTTCCTGATTTACCTTGTGCTCAGTCTGTACGATGATTTCATGGAGTGACCACCCTTAAACTCGAGCCTAGACTTCAAGCCACATGTTTATTATTTCCATTTTCTACTTATACTTGTGTGCAATATTTTTTCTACGTTAATTAGGTTGCTGTATGTATGAGATGGCTGCTCACCGGCCAGCATTTAAAGCTTTTGTAAGTCCTCTTGAACCAGTTTACTTTCTCTATGTCTGCCTCTGTTCTCAAGAGGCTTAAGTGCTGCTGATTATCTGAAGGCCTTAATCTGATGGGTCTCTTTGTAATTGTTTGATGGAAATATGCCATTGTCTCTTATATTTGATTTATATACTGCATATTTTTGAACCTTTTCAACCCTTCCTTTCATACTAGTTAAGACATCAAGAGCCTCTGTAGCAAAAGTTTTGATCTTCTTTGTGGTGAGCCACATTAAGTAATTGTTTTAACCAAGGCTGAAGACATATAGCATCAGGCTGCATAAACGCGAAAATAATGTTAAAGTTAAAACGTTGACGCTGTATATACCACCTTCTTTTATGTTCTCTTCTTTTTATAGGGATTGACTGCGCCAAGTTCATCTTCATGAATCCTAAAATTTTTACCAGTTAAAGGACTTGTCTAGAAAGGAAAGAAAAAGACAATATGGATGACTTTGAGAAATATAGTGGTAAATTTGATAAAACATTTCTCTGTCTTTTTTTAGTTAGGATCGCCTGATGTAGGCCATATTTCAAACATTATTCGATTAGATGTTACTCTACTCCATGAAAGTAAGTCTCTATTAGAATTATATCGAAAATGTGAGTATCTTGGTAGTGGAGAGTAAGAGAGGAAGATATGGACCTCAAGATTTCTTGACAATTGTCACTGGGCCTATCAGAAAATTCCTTATTTTTTCCTCTAGTATCTTTTTTTTCTGTTAAGGGTCTGTTTTATGCTTTATTTATTGGCATATTCATCTTACCATGGTATTATGTTGAATATGAAGACCTATATAGATACTAGTGCAACACCTCACCTATGCTGTAAAAATCGCGATATATCGTCGATATATCGGCGATATATCGTATATCGGCCGGAAGAAAAATATCGCTTCCTAAATATCGCCCAAAATATCGTTCCCGATAATATCGGCGATATTGTCAGATATTTTCCCGATATGTAGCGATATTTTGTAGTAAATATCGACCGATATCTCGATATTTTATAGGGTACAATTTTTTGGGCTTCTCTTATTTTAGGGGCTTAGATTTATTGGGCTTCTCTTATTTTATGGGCTTAGATTTTTTGGATAAGTTAGGTCTCAAAAAACTGGCCACCATCTCCTTCACGCCAACGGTCTGCTTCGCTTCCATTCCCTTTCTTTTCATCTTTGCGACTCGACTTCAGTTCACAATTCATCTTTTCACGAACGAACGAGTAATCGACCGACAGCAACAACAGCAAGTCAGCAATCGACATCAAGTCAGCAACTATGCTGTAAAAATCGCGATCGACAGCAAGTCAGCAACAGCAACAGCTCCAGCCTCGAGGTCCTTGGTGACTCCCTGAGTTTTCTGCTCAATCGACAGCTCCAGCCTCGACTTCAGTTTTCTGCTCCAGCCTCGACTTTTGACTCGGATGCCGAACCTATTGCTTGCGATTAGCTTGTTTTTGAACACTTTAGATGATGTGATGTTTTAATTTTGAAACTATATTTTTAAACTCTAATTAATGCATATTATATATATATAATTCTAAGAAATATTATGTTAACCGATATTTCCGATATATCACCGATATAACCGATATATCGAATATCGGTCCTGACCGATATTTCGTATTCTGACCGATATAACAGCATAGCACCTCACATAGGGCGAAATAGTGAATGAACTGTCATTTTATCAAAAGTTTAGGATCATGAGAGAGTAGATTTACAAGATTTGCGCAAATTGTAGTTTTGCCATCATTTCTGGCTTTAATCTACTTATTATTGTGATAATTTCCTAACAATATTTTGGTTGTTTGTTAGGGAAGTTATTGATTTTCCTAATTATTTAGGATAATCGTTGGGACTACTTTTTATGTTTAGCTTTCTGCTTTAGCTTTATTGTTAGAACAACTATTTGTTTTTCTATGCTAGTCTTTAGCTTCATTGCAGATGGTAATTCTGAAAAATGATTACTAGATGATTGAATAAAAATATAGAAGTAGCTAATAGCTTTTTCTTTGATTGTGTGAAACAATTATCCTTGATGGGTAAGATGCCTTGTGTTATCTTAGTTGCCATGGTCAAGTGATGTTGGTGTTCTTTGGTGCAAAGCTCTTGAAACCTATCTCATTTATTATTTTTCTAAACCTATTGATGCCGAAAGAAATTACTCAACCCTCCTGGAACATCGAGCTATGAGAATGAACTATTATTGACCAAAATTCGGCAAAATGGTACTTGCACCTTGAAAGGCCCGGGGAATGGGGGTTCTCTATGGAAAAGACTTTGATGCTTAAGTTAGCAGGTGTTTTGACAAATAAAATTATAAGAGTGTGTTTGTTTAGACTCTACATCATTAATGAATGAGATCATGCGTTGGGATCTCACTTTGTGCATGTCCCACAAGCTCTTAGTCAAAGGAGTGTTGGCGTCTTAGAGGTCCCAGTGGGTACTTAGATGAAGGTATATGTTGGACGAGACTCATTGGCCTTTATGGGCACTAGGTTGGCTGATAACACTAATCGATCTGGGAAAAGGTTGGTCAACAGAAGGAACTTGGTCGGATAATTTCTGACAGTATTTCCCCTTGTGGACTGGCCACGGAGGTTCAAATGTGGTGACTCCGGGCTATCCGCGAAGCGGGTGGTCGCCCTGAGATTAGTCGGCTTGCATAGCGGGTTGGATATCCAGGTTAATTAAAAAAAACGGGTCAATGGAAGGAGCTTGGTCAGAAGATTTTTTATAGCATTTAGTTCAAAATTTCCAGCATTTTGAGATTGCTAGAGGTCTCTCGATGGCAAAGCCACAAGACAATTATCACATATCCTCTCCCATCAACTCTACCATGTATTTCTATATTCATAGATCCTCAACAATTACCGAATTATGCTTACTTATACTACCTATTATTTCTTTCTACACGAAAGTGAATCACACAACGGGTTGACCAATACCCACCTCGCAAGAGCCACCTTGTCCATAAGTTGGAAATCTGGAAACTGATCATTGATAGGAGTAAATTCCTTCCAAGAGGCCTCAAATTCGTCCAAATCCCTCTAGTTGATCAGTACTTTGTTCTGTCGCACTGCTAACACTGCCTTAGGCTCAGCTACCAGTTTCATGTCTTCTGTCAACTATGATCGCAATATAGGTGTCGCACTACTAACACTGCCTTAGGCTCAACGATCAATTCCACGTCTTCCGTCAACTGTGATGGCAATATAAGCAAACCCACATACTGGTGGACCAGTGGGGGTGAATATTTAGCTTGAGCTTCAGTGCATTGAAAGTTACAGAATAATATATTTATGCATGTATCTTTATTTTATTCTATTATTATCTACTTGCTTATTGAAGACAATTACTGGTTAGAGTAGTTACACATTTTTATTTTTATTCGAGTGTCTAGTTTCTCTTGCCAACTGTGTTGGTTGAATGGTCAGTTACGTTAGTTATTTTTTTTAATTTGTACAAACCAGAGAGAAACCACAGCCAAGGGAAAGATTCGGCCTATGAAAGTTCCAGGATACAAAATTGCATCATGTGTTTGTCAAAGTTCCAGGATATAACAATGCAATTTTCATCTGATGTAGTTTGTTTGCCTTTAGTTGTCCTTTTCCCCTCATTAGTGAAGGTTCCAGGATGCAAATTAAGTATTACATTTGTGCTTATTGAGTCTTTTATTTAAAAACCATCTCATCAAGGTTTCATGGCTTTGTTGCCTTGAAACTGCTTTACATTTATAGTTGTTTTGCACTGCATTTGAATACTAGTACTACTATTGCAAAGTAATATTTTCAGCTATCTGTAGATAGATTCTTGATTCTCTTCAGATAATTTAGTTTTCTGTTGCATTGTATATTGGTTTCAGGACATGGCCGGACTGATAAGTAAAATAAACAGATCCTGTATTGGTCCATTGCCTCCTTGCTATTCTCCATCCCTGTAAGTCAAATGGTTATCATGCTTTGTGATAACAAGCTATATCTTTAGTATGCTGCTTTTATGTTATCTATTTGTTTGGTCACTAGTGTTTTCACTTTCATCTAGATTACTGATAAATCTGATTGAGCTTACTTGTGCATTTAACATGTTGGATGATTTGGCAAGTGCTAGTCAATTAAGAAATTGGTCAGTCTCTTCACTAATAGAAATCAAGTGACCTTTTATGACTGTCAAGAGAAGCAAAGACGGTGTCACTGTTTCAAGAACACTTCGTATATGATGGTAATGATGTCTTTGTAAAGGATATTACATGCGGTTTTTATATTTCAAAGAAGATATAAAGATGTAATTAGGCAATTATTAAAGCAGCTAATAGTTAAAGACAGAAATCATTCTGCCATCCCAAATTGATAGCATTTGTATCAAAAGGCTAGTCCTACCTTTAATGTTCTATGTTTAGTTTTCTTGTGCTGCATCATTGATATGTTTAAACTTGGGACAAACTGCACATATGGGACGCTTTGAAATTAAAAAGATGTTTGTTGGATAAATCTATACTTGTTCTTTGTGCTATTTTGTCAACATTTTTCGACTCTCTAGTACTAAAATTATTTCTTTCACCACTTCACCTCATGGTGCAATCATTTTTTTCCCACCCTTTGGCCGGAAAATAGGATTGATATGTAAGAAGTGGTTGAAAAGTAAGTTGCCATGGCCAAGTACATAATTTTAGTAGTAGGGTGATCAACACATTATACTACTTGATAGTGTAGTGGCTAAACTAATACCGTTGTCATAGAGCTGATAACAATGATGAACACAACTTTTTTCTCACTATCTTTCCAAGATATCCAGTGGTTAAATGCACGGTGATCACAAGTTTAGGGTTGGATAGACAATATTGTTTGCTATTGTGATTCTGTAAACGATATAGGATATTAGGATATCGATTAGGTCTAGGAAAAGGGGTATTGGGATCAATCAGCTCTGAATTCGGAGTTCCCTTATTATGTAAATATTTTAAAAAGGGTCTCCTAGTTATAGTCTGTTTCTTAGTTTCCTTTTTCTTAGGTGGTACCGTGGTAGCTTGGTTATTAATAGGTTTCCTTGTATTTTGTTTTTCATAAGAGTGAAATATACGATTAAGCTTCCACCTACTATAATTCTCTCAAAGCTTTTATGGTACCGGATGTCTAAGAGGCTTTGATTTTTTTTCTCTATCCTTCTTTTCTCGATTCTTTTTTCTTAAAGAACTCTGGTGTGAACATTGTTTCTGTCGTGAACAATACTCTCAATATGGATCTCGGCAATGCCTTTGTTTCTGAAGCACAATTAGACGTATCAGAAACCAATAACAACCGAACCAACCCTACAATACCAGATTTTTCTGCCCCATTGCAAATCACGTCATTCAAACTGAACGGTCACAATTTTCTGCCATGGTCGCGATCTATCTAAATGATGATTCGTTGAAAAGGAAAAATCGGCTTTCTGAATGGTTTTCTCCCTCAACCCCAAGGAAACCGATCCTACCTATTCTACTTCTCAGAACTCAATGGTCATGACAATGGCTAATCAACTCAATGGAGGATTCAATTGTAGAAATTTACCTTTTGTACACTATGGCTAAAGCTATATGGGATGCAGTAGAACGGGCTTATTCCGACTTGGAAGACTCATCCTAGATGTTCTCTCTGAGGACTCGAGCCTTCAGATTCAATATGAAGAAGGATTGATTATAACCTATTATACATCTCTGAAAAGAGTTTGGCAAGAACTCAATCTATTCATCAAACCAACTTGGTTTGACACTGAGGATGCTTTAACCTACCGTCGACTAGTTGCACGGGAGAGAATCTACGACTTTCTTGCGACTTAACCTTCCTACCATGAGGTAAGAGGTCGACTCCTCCCGAAAAACTCCTTCCCAACATTGACGATATCTTTGGTGAAATTCATAGGGAAGAAACCAGACGACTGACCATGTTCAACAAACAAGAAAACACACCGGAATCTTCAGCAATGGCGTCCAAGGATGTGGATAAAAAAAAACCCGCTGCAATTCTCAATGGTGTGATCACTGCCAAAGCCCATACCACGCCAAAGACATGCTAGAAGCTCCATGGAAAGCAAGCAGATTGGGTACCTCAAAGACAAAGAAACCTGACTGATGGAAAAGCCTCCGCTGCAGCTCCCACCACAGGTCAACCACAGTCAGTCTCACCAGCTCAACTTGAATAGCTCGAGAAGTTGTTATCAGGCAACCCCACAGCGCATACAGGTATTGCCATGGTTTCCTTCTCTGGTCAGAACCCTTACAAACTCAAGACCCTGGATTATCGACTCAGGAGCTCCGACCACATGACGGGATAAGTTGTTTTTGTTCTCATACCACTTTTTGCACTCCACGGATGGTCCGAATCCCCGATGGTACCCTTTCCCCAATACTGGTAATCGGGTTCATTATCCTCAGCCCAGAATTCTGAGTAGATAACGTTCTTCACGAACCACAGTTTGCATGCAACCTAGTATCTGTTAACAAACTGACAACTGCAAACCAATGCAAAGCCATATTTGACACATCTATTTTTTGTTTCAGGACTCGACATCGGGCCGGATGATTGAACGTGCCTAGGAATACTCGGGTCTCTATTACTACCTGCAACTTCATCCAAATTCATGGTGCCAAGTAGATAGCAACTCCAAACAACAAAAAATTCTCCTACTTCATCGCGCCTTGTTCACCCTAAGTTTTTCATACCTTAGGCATTTATTTCCTAGTCTATTTAAACCCTCTATAATTTTCACTGAGAGTTCTCAACTAGCAAAACGCGCCAAAACTTCATATACCCCTTCACTGTATTCTGCGTCGAAACCTTTTGCTCTTGTTCATAGTGATATTTGGGGTCCTTCTCGTGTAACGTCTTTGATTAGTAAAAGGTGGTTTTTCATAGATTATCATTCATGTATGAGTTGGGTTTACCTTTTAAAACTTGTGTTGTGTTTGAAACCTTTTATCAAATGATTAAAACCCAATTTGGAGCACCTATTCAGGTACTACAATCCGATAATTGCACAAAATATTTTAACTCTGCTTTAAATACATTTACCTAAACTCATGACATTATTCATCAAAGTTCGTATGTGAATACCCCTTAGCAAAATGATGTATTTGAACGCAAAAACAGACATCTCTTAAGGGTTTCTAGGGCTCTAATGTTTTAGTCAAACACTCCACACCAATATTGGGAGGATGCAATCCTAACCTCATGCTTTCTTGTCAATAGAATGCCATCCAGAGTTCTCAGTCATGAAACACCCCTAACTGTGCTTACAAGGTGTTTTTGGTTGCACGATTCTTCACTGAACTCGAATTTAGGGTTTTCAGTTGCACGACATTTATCCATAATCACTCACCAAACCAAAGTAAACTTAACTTAAAATCCCATAAGTGTGTGTTTGTCGGATGCTCTTCTACCCAAAAGGGCTATCAATGCTATTCACCAACCAAGCATCACTATTTCATCTCAAAAGTTGTTTCCTTTATAGAAGACCAACCTTATTTCACCACAAATCCGGTTCAGGGGGAGAGTCCTGTCCCCGATTGTTGTGGAAAATCAGCTAAGTTGGGAACCTGTCATCCCAACATCCCTGCAATCACCAAATATCCAAATACTTAACCTAGAAAATCCCAAAAATCAAGAAAACCTAGAGTTATCACACCCTTCACCAGAATACTACCAAACCTGAGACTAATTTTGAACATGTTAAGATACTCAATATCCTTAAAGATACTCGATATCATTGTAAAATAGGAATTGGAGATTATGGGTAATATCTCCTTGTAATTTGCTGCTGTGAATATCTTAGGAATCCTTTCCTTTTCTTCTCATATTCCTTATGTATATATAGCCTTTGTACCTCTCTCTTTTGAGATATGTGAAATAAACAAAGATTCTACATGGTATCAGAGCTCGGCTTTGTAACAATCCCTAGTTTCGCAGATCGAAATTTTTTGGTACGTTTTTTTTCTTGGATCGAAATTTTTGTTCATCTTTTTTTTTTCTTGATCAACAAGTTTCCTTGGGTCGGAAGTTTTCTGCTCGTCGATTTCTTTGTCATCCTGTGAGTGCGATTATCCTCATCTCTGTTCGTTGGCTATTTAGCACCTTGTGAGTGCGTCATTCGCTTTCTGGTTTGCTATCCTTCATCCTAAGTTCTACGTTCTCTCTTCTGGTTCGTGATTTATTGGAAGATGACCGGAGAAGACAATACATCTGACAGTAACAGTAGTTTACGTGTACCCGAGATGCTTCCAGTAAATGTTAAGCTCACCGACAACAAGCTTAATCTCTCAAACTACTTTGAGTGGAGCAAAACTATTCGTATCTATTTCCGGAGCATGGGAATGGCTTCTCATCTCACATCGGATCCTCCTAAAGGTAACAGTTTTGATTCATGGTTCCAAAGTGATGCTCGTTTGTACTTGATTATAAACACTATTGAGCCTTTTGTTTCGTCTCTGGTTAGTCACTGTGAATATGTGAAGGAACTTATGGATTATCTTGATTTTTTGTATTCTGGACAAAGTAACATCTCTCGAATCTATAGTGTTTGTAAGTCCTTTCATCGTGGAAAACAACAGCACCGATCACTCACTACGTATGTCATGGAGTTCAAGAAAGTGTATGAGGAGCTTAACTCTCTTTTTCCATTAAGTGCTGATGTCAAAGCCATGCAGACTCAGAGGGAACAAGTGGTTGTTATCAGTTTCCAGAACTTGACTTTATCAGATTTTAGTTCTTGAATGAATCTGCTATTTCTTATCTTCAAGAAACATTTGCCCGTGTTCTTAGGAATGAGAATCTTCAGGCTTCTCAAATTTGTGATTACAACAGTGCCCTGGTTGGTCGAGGGGGATTTCGTGGTGGCTATCGAGGAGGATTTCCTGGGGGTCACCGTGGTGGCTCTAGAGGTGGCTAAGTGACCGAACAACTGACTCACAGGCTACTATTCCAGATTCTGATGATGTGAGTGTTACTACTGCCATGAGTTAGGTTACACCAAGCACACATGTAAGAAGTTTTTGGCCAAGACATCCGAGGAGTTCATCAACGCACGTTGCCTCTGCCTCAGATAGTACTATTACTATACCCGCAAAAGAATATGCTTGACTTTTAGGGACTGAGAATTCCACTGTTCCGACTGCTGCATTTGCTGAGACAGGTACTCTAGTACATGCCTATTATCTTTTGCCTCCAAATGGGTCATTGATTCAGGTGCTTCAGATCACATGACAGATAATCCCACCATCTTTTCTAATTTCAATAAACGCAAATCCCCATCACATGTCACAATTGCCGACGGGTCTACCACACATGTCCTTGGTTCTGGCACCATCAATCTTACCTCGTCTGTATCGTTATCTTCCATATTGAGGCTACTTAATTTCTCGTTCGATTTGTTATCAGTCGGCAAAATTGCCCGTGCTTTAAATTGTTGTCTCATTCTTTCTTGATTTTTGTCTTTGTCGACGAAGAGGATTATTGGTAGAGGGCGGGAGACTGATGGCCTATACATATTTGAACATCAAGTACCTTATTCATTGACTTGTTCCAACTCATCGTCTCCACTTGAAGTTCATTGTCGATTAGGTCATCCATCTTTACAGAATCTGAAGAAGATGTGTCTTGAGTTTTCTTATTTACCTTCTCTACAGTGTCAGTTTGCCAAACATCAGCGTATTCATTTAAGTCCTAGAGTCTGGAATAAGCGGACCTCATCCCCATTTGAGTTAGTCCATTCTGATGTTTGGGGACCATGTCCTGTTACTTCAAAACTTGGTTTAAGTATTTTGTTAAGTTTGTTGATGATTACTCTCGCACTACTTGGCTTTACTTTATGAAAAATCGATCTGAGGTATTCACACATTTTTGTTCACTCTATGCTGAGATTAAAACCCAGTTTAAAGTCTTTATTCAAACTCTTCGTAGTGATAATGCAAAAGAATATTTGTCCTAAACATTTCAATCATAAATGATTCAAAATGGCATTCTTCATGAGTCTTCCTGTGTTGACACACCAACCCAAAATAGGGTTGCGGAACAAAAGAATCGTCATCTCCTAGAGGTGGCTTGGGCTCTATTATTTCACATGAATGTTTCTAAAGTCTTTTAGGCTGATGCGTTTGCTACCGCTTGTTTTCTTATCAACCGAATGCCTTCCGCTGTCTTGGATGGTAAAAGTCCTTTCCCAATTTTGTTTCCTATAAAATCATTTTTTTGTGTCGATCCAAAGATCTTTGGTAGTTCCTATTTTGTCCGCGATACCCGGCCTCACATAACTAAGTTGTATCCAAAGCTGAAATGTGTCTTTCTTGCTTACTCTCAACTTCAAAAAGGGTGCAAGTGTTTTTCCCCCATGCTTAATCGATACATTGTATCATGAGACGTTACATTCCATGAGATTATACCCTTTTTTCTTATGTCTGCTCCTTGCAACCCAAGAGATAGTGATGATTTGTTGGTGTATGCCATTCTTGAGTCTACTACCCCATCCGACTCGACACAGACCCAAAATCCTACTAAACCACCGATAGTTCATGTATATAATAGGTGGCAACGACCTACATCAGATCCCGACCAAACACCATCTTCATCATCGTCTGCAGATCTGCATAAAGACGATCCTCTTGATTCGAGTGATCCACCACCTTCCGATACATAGGTTTTGATCTTGATGTTCCCATTGCTCTTCAAAAAGGTAAGTGCTCATGTACTTACCCTATTTCTTCTGTTGTTACCTATGATAAACTTTCTTCACATTCTCGTCCTTTGATCTCTACACTTGATTCTTTATCTGTTCCTAAAACGGTTGGTGAAGCTTTAGCCCATCCTGGATGGTGGGATGCTATGATTGATGAGATGAATGCTCTCGATCATAATGATACATGGATTTGGTAAGGCAATTGGCTGTAAATGGGTATTCACTGTGAAAGTTAATCCAGATGGATATGTGGCTCGTCTGAAAACCCGATTGGTAGCCAAAGGATATGCTCAGACTTATGGGGTCGACTACCACGAGACATTTTCTCCTGTGGCTAAGGTACCCTCCATCCGTCTGTTTGTTTCATTAGTCGCTGCTTACGACTAGGTACCACACCAACTAAATGTGAAAAATGCCTTCTTGCTTGGTGATTTACATGAGGAAGTCTATATGGAGCAACCATCTTGGTTTGTTGCTCAGGGGGAGTGGTAGAGTCTGTAAACTGCGTAAATCATTGTATGGTTTAAAGCAATTCCCTCGTGCTTGGTTTGGACGGTTTAATGCCGTAGTGACCGAGTTTGGCTTATAGAGGAGCTCTTATGATCATTCTGTGTTCTTTACTTCATCATCTTTCGGATGTATTCTACTAGTGGTATACGTTGATGACATTGTGATTATTAGGTGTGATAAGACTGGGATCAAGAAGCTAAAAGATTTCCTTACATCTCGGTTTCAAACAAAGGACCTAGGTCCTTTAATATACTTCTTGGGAATTGAAGTATCTCGTGAAAGGGATATGTTTGTCTCAATGGAAATATTGTTTGGATATATTGAATGACAATGGTATGATTGAAACAAAACCTTGTGAGACCCCAATGATTCCAAATATGAAATTGAAAGCGGACGATAGAGATCTACTTGAGGATCCAAAAAAGTACAAAAGAATCGTGGGAAAGCTAAACTACTTGACGATTACACGTCCTGACATCGCTTTTCCAGTGATAGTAGTAAGTCAGTTTATGTCATCTCTGAGAACTCCATATTGGGACGTTGTTAGGCATATACTAAAATACCTAAAGGGTGCTTCTGGTCTTGGTATCCTTTATCAAAATCATGGTCATCATGTCATAGAAGGGTTCATAGATGCCGACTATAATGGGGATCCTACTACTAGGCGGTCTACAACAGACTATTGTGTGTTGGTTGGAGGGAATCTAGTTTCATGGAAAAGCAAGAAACATAATGTCATTTCCTGGTCAAGTGTTGAATCTGAATACAGGGCTATGGCCCAAACCACTTGCGAGCTGATATGGTTGCCTAATCTGCTAGGTGAAATTGTGTTTGCTCAATCTAAACCAATGAACCTATATTGTGATAATGAGGCGACTATCCACATTGCAAACAATCTCTTGTTTCATGAAAGAACAAAACACATCGAGGTTGACTGCCATTTCACTCGTGAAAAACTAGAAGATGGAATCATCTCAACTCCCTTTGTTCGAACATGAAGACAACTTGTTGATGTCTTTACCAGAGCATTACGTGGTTCGCGAATCTCTTTTATTTGTAACAAGCTGGAGCATAGATGTTAAGATGCTCAATATCTTTGAAGATACTTGATATCATTGTAAAATAGGAATTGAAGATTATGGGTAATATCTCATTTGTAATTTGCTGCTGTGAATATCTTCGGAATCCTTTCCTTTTCTTCTCATATTCTTTGTGTATATATAACCTTTGTACCTCCCTCTTTTGAGATATGTGAAATAAACAAAGAATTCTACAGAACAATTAGAGCAGATTTATTCTAGAAGAAAAAAGGTTGTTGAAGTAGAAAATAAAGATCCTGAGGATCCTGTTGTCCATCTGACTTGAAATTAGGTACGAGTTCTAACCATTAGAATGATAGTCTTAATGTTCCAATTGCTTTAAGAAAAGGTTCCAGATCATGCACTAAACATCCCATTCATAATTTTGTTGGATACTCTCATTTGTCCAAAGAGATGCAGTGTTTTCTCCGTAATTCAGATTTTGAAGAACCAAAGCCTGGCCAAAGAATTTGAAATGAAGGATCTTGGTCAGTTGCGTTACTTCTTGGGTATGGAGATCGCAAGAAACTCTGAACTCAAAGAAAATATATACTGGATCTACTAAAAGAAACTGGGATGTTGGGAAGCAAACCGGTTGAGACTCCTATGAATGCTAACGAACAACTGGGAGATTGCAGTGATGATCAACCGGTTGACAAAGGACGGTATCAAAGGTTAAGTGGGAAAATTAATCTACTTTTCTTACACCCGACCAGATATTGCTTTCCCCGTCAGTCGTGTAAGCCAATTTATGCACTCACCTACTACAACACATATGGGGGCAGTGTATAGGATCCTACGGTATCTAAAGGGAACCCCAGGTAACGGACTATTCTTCAGGAGAAATGAAGGGAACAATACAATTGATGTTTTCATGGATGCTTCTTGGAACTGTTCACCCAAAGATAGTAGATCCATCGAGCTACTGTAGTTTTGTAATGGGAAATTTAGTCACTTGGAGGAGCAAAAAAGAGCCTCTAGTGGCTAAGAGTAGTGCAGAAGCTGAAATTAGATCGTTATCCCGAGGAGTAGATGAGGCATTATGGCTAGAGATACTTCTTGAAGAACTGGGTACCCAATTCAAAAGACCTATCAGTATTTTTTGTGACAAGTCCGCCATAGGAATTTGTCTAAATCCTGTTCATCATGATCGTACTAAGCATGTAAGGATGGGTAGACATTATATCAAAGAGAAGATTGGTGCACAGGTCATTTCAGTAGAATACATTTCTACTTCTCACAAACAGCGGACGTTCTCACAAAAGCCTTATTCAAACCCGACTTTGAAAAGTTTGTTCACAAACTTGGACTGTACAATCTGTATCATTCAGCTTGAGGGGAGTGTAAACGATATTAGGATATCGATTAGGTCTAGAATAAGGGGTATTTGGATCAATCAGGTCTGGATTAGGAGTCGCCTTATTACGTAATTATTTTTTAAAGGGTCTCCTAGTTATGGTCTATTTCTTAGTTTCCTTTTTTCTAGGTGGTAGCTTGGTTATTAATAGGGTTCCTTGTATCATATTTTTCATAAGAGTGAAATATACGATTAAGCTTGCACCTACTATCATTCTCTTAAAGCTTTTAGATTCATTTTGTTAAGCATGTACCTTAATATGTTGATGGAAGTGATCAAGTTTGTTTTATAATAAACCATCGTGGTGCCTTTCTACACATTTCCTTGTTAGTAAAAACTGGTTGGCAAAAATCATTACAACATGAATGAAAACTGGTTTCCTTTCTGTCTTCCTTGCTGTTCACCGAGTGAAGTATCTATTTATCGTCTGCAATCAATATTTTTATTGAATTTATAATACAAGATAAAGCTATGTAGAATAGTTGTATATATATGTGCAAAGGAGCAGAGTCTTGACACCAATTCAAAATATTACTTCTGGAGTAACACTAGTTCTCTCTTTTTCCATTTTCCAGAAAAATCCTTATTAAATTAATGCTCCGTAAGAACCCAGAACATCGTCCCACTGTAAGCCTTTTCTTCATTTCATCCATCAGTTACTAAGATCATCTGTTTATCATTCTAACTTATCTTATTTTGACTTCGTTAGGCATCTGAAATCCTAAAACATCCATATCTGCAGCCGTATGTTGAACAATATCGATCTTCAATTGGTCTTCATATTACTTCACCTTCAAAGCCCCTTAATAGCGCTCATGATATAAGAAAAAGGAGATCTGAAAGCCAAAGTAGTAACAGTTCTTTCAGTGACAAGGATAGTGTCATATCAAGTGAGAAAAACATTCAGACTGGTACTTGCACGTGTGACCATAGAGCCACTATTACTAATACGGTTTCTGGAGATGATGAGCATGGGATTGATCCATTTCTAGAAGGTACTGAACATGATGAAATTGACGCGTGTGCCGTCAAAATGGACGAGCAAGAGGTGGCTAAAACGATACTAAATGAACCAAAATCAAATATTGAAGCTAAGCAAGTGAAATCTGTCAAACATACCAAGATGGCTATGAAAGAAGGAAAAATTAGGGAAAACAGTTCACCAATGCGAGGTGGCCGTTTGAAGACTACCCAACATACTGACACGGAAACACCAAGTAAATTGCCCAAACCAACTGCTGTGTATCCTGGGTGGAAGGCTAGCCCTGAAACACCACCGGAGAAGAGCAATGTTGAGCCAAGGAAGAGAACTCACGGATCAAATTCCTTGAAGTATCAGGTACAACTCTTCATTCTCTAATAATTTCCTTCTTACCCTGTAACTATTTTATATCCATTTCTCTCTTCGCACACCGTTCATAAGTCAGGGGTGTTCAAGGAAATAGCTGCTCTACACTTTTGAGGTATAGGTTAGGTCTGCGTGCATCTTACTGCTCCTAGACCCCACCTCTGGGTGGGATATACTAGGCTTGTTTGGTTTGTTTATGGATGACTGATGAGCTAGTTATCTGTGCAGCTACCCGTCATTGACGCATCTTCCAAGAGTAAACCTAGGCAAGAGGGGAATCCACCCTCTGGCCCTGCTAGATGTATGGAAGATGGCCTTCCTGCAAATCCGAGACTACAAACCCCACCCAGTCTTCTCAGAAGACCATCATTCCCAGGAAGGATTAAGCAACTAGACATCGATGCTCCTGATAATGTAAACATTAGTAAAAAGGTCGAACCAATTCAGAATCCTGTGACGATGATAGTCCCGGGCACAACATCTCAGATTCCAGGAAGGACAAAAGGTCTTAGTGAGTTGAGTCAGGCTCCTGGAATGATAAACAGCAATGATTTGATTCAGACTCCTGGAAGGACTACCGGTCCTTGTGGGTCAATTCAGACTCCTGGTCCAATCATTCGTGATACTGAGCACACAAATGCTCAGCAAAAACTTGTTTCAAAGATCATACAGGAGTCCAGAGTGGGAGTTCCTAGAGAGAAACAGATATATAGCTGCAATTCAGTAGCATCTTCAGCTTCTATTCAAGGATTTGAACCTTGTGATGATGAATCAACATCGACTGAACTTGTATGTCCCATGCACGAGCAACCAAATCTAACCGGAAGTTCTCATTCACAAGCACCTAGCTCCTCAGATATTTCATCCCATCAGAGGAAGATACCTCAAAGTCTATTTCATGGAAGAATTGGAGATGACAATAAAAGTCTTGATTCTAAAGTTGCTGATGAGATATCACGCTCAAACGTAGCCTCAGATGTCTTATTTCCATGTATCCTGGAAAGTGGTTGTGATGCAATTTCTCCATCAAACACTGATTCTGTATCTGCAGGTGATGACAAATTCACTGTCAAAGAATTTGTTTCACATGTAGCAGCAGATACTACTTCTTCCATTGTTCCTGTTTCAGCTAGTCAAATGAATATGCTGTCAGATGGGATATCAGCTTTACAAAATCCGACGATTGAAAAACTGGCTCCTCCGCAGCTCCCACCAGCAGCTTTTGGTGATGTGATTCATGTGATACATCACAGTAGCTTTCGTGTTGGAAATGAGCAGTTTTTGGTTGAAAGTGTTGAAAAAAATCTGGAGGTAGGGAAGCTAATGAATATGGTAAGAGATGAGCCCGAAAAAACCTTTGCCTCTCCAAGAGGATCTCTTGAACCGTCAGATAGATCTGAAATGAGTGTGAAATCAGAGGTTCCTGATAGTCCGTGTAGTAAAGAAAGCTCTCAGATTCAGACAACTTATTCTTCAGAGCAAGTAAAGCCAAACCCACCAGAAATTCAGGAAGAGATGCCACCAGTGAAGGAAAGTTTAGATATCACATCTACTAGGCAAAGGGCAGAGGCACTTGAAGGACTTCTTGAATTGTCCGCGGATTTGCTTCAACAGAATAGGCTGCAAGAACTGGCAGTAGTTCTTAGACCTTTTGGCAAAGATAAAGTCTCCCCAAGAGAGACTGCTATCTGGTTAGCAAGAAGCCTTAAAGGGATGATGATTGATGACTCTAATCGGAGTTTGTAAACCATCTTCTCACAGGTACACTGTCTCCTATTGTTTTATAGTGTCTCATTTATTGTTTCTATCAACTTTACTTGAAAAAACAAGTTGCCCTCTATTTGATATTTTTCATTCAACTTTTCCACTGTCATCCTTAATTCTTTCATAGTGTTATCTTGTATATATCGGCATTACAAACAGAATAATTTCTCAATTTATTACCTGAAATGTATGAGTACCAACTTTTGCCAGTTATTATTGTTAGTAATTGTCAAGGAAAACTCTCTAGTTGAGATGCATTGTAATTGAAGGTTTGAAATGTCTTGGTAAAGACTGGATAAATCATTTCCTGAATGCTAAATTGTTGATTGAAATCATTTTCACTCCAACTTCCAGTAATGGGCAAGTGAGCATATGATTCACTTTCACTCCAGCTTCCAGTAATGTCTTGCTGCGATTGAAACTTGGGCCACTTTTGGTTTGCACATCTGTTTGGTATTTCCCTTGGGGCGTAACACAGTTGGTTTTGGAACTGTATTTGACTTGCCACCTAACGGGTTACCGTGTATCTCATTTGCCCCCTCACATGATTCTCAAGGAATGTCGGTTACAAACCCTTTTGCACAAACTATTTGGTATTTGACTTGCTATGTTTATTAGATGATTTGGTTTGAGCATATATAAAGTTAACATCAGGTGAAGTGATTTATTCTTACACTAAAAGAACAAGGAATTGAGATATATTTAACAAAAACCATCAACCAGCGCTATCATTTTAGCATGATTGCAAGAATTAGCGGTAACAAAACAATAAATATGTGGGGTGGGAACTAATGGACCACTAAGGGGAGCCGTCGTAAATGACTAGGAGGAATTAAAGACGTAAGAGTAAAAAAATCTTTTTACCCAAATTAACCTTTGAGTTGGGGCATTTCCTCCCACAACATTTCATTTAAGTCTGCCCTTGATGACGCCATTATCTGGAGCGCCATTACCGTACTAGTTTCACGATCAACATAGATGAGGTAAATTGTGTCCTAGCCTCTTAGGGGCTAGTAGGTAGTTTTTAGCAGGTTTGTTCATCGGTTGACATCCATTGGATGTTGTATTTTGTCAACCGATCAAATCCAATTAGCATTTGACAACCGATCTGAATTGAATTGATCCAATCTAACAATCTAATGGATGATTGGATCGGTTCGATTTCGTCCATTGAATATTCTTATTGGATATCCATTAGATTGGATTCAATATTCATCGGATATCCATGGATCGTATTAGACCCATCCAATATCCAATAGATGATCAGATCAGATCTAATTCATTCGGTATGTGAATTTAATCCAATTTTCTAACGATTACATAAATTGATCAGTCACTATTGATATGTTAAAACCAACACACGTGAGACTAAAAATTCAAAATCCAACACAAAACAAATTCAGATTGAAGCAAATTGAAAACAAATTAATTGGATGATAGTTGGATGGTAATCAGATGCTTAATTGGATGTTGGTTGGTTCGGTTCAGTCGGTTTTGGTCTGTCTGTACTGTCATCCAAGAATCGACTGATCCAAATTTGATGTTAAAATTTTCAATCAAATGTGATCCAATTATAACTGGATATTCAATTATGGTCGGTCGGTTTCAATTGGATCGGTTGATTTTCTGCACAACTCTAGCTTCCGGAGTCAAACACTGCATCTTTCATCCATCCTCCAAGGATGTCCAACTCCTTACATTCTAAGCTATTGTTGTAGGGACAATTGGAGTTGCTCAGGACGAGTCGTTGGCACAATAGAATAACAAACTTAGACAATCATTTCGAAAAAATGGACGTACTCAAACTTGCACGTTAAATTTAATGGGCAGACATGTGCAATTCAAAAAAAATCGGACAAGCCAACTCAAAGTTGTTTTTATTTTGGGAAAATCACCAAACTAACCATTTTATACAACCTTCTCTAACAAAATAACCATTTTTTGGAGGTTTTGCAAAAATATCCACACGAATCCCCCCGGGGGCGATCCGTACACTATTGGGGGCGATCCCCTTAAATCCTTAAGAAATAAGAAAAAAAAAATATTTTGGTGGGTCCCACATTAATCCTAAAAATAAGTTATTACTTTGCACCCTTGTAATCCGTTCCCGAGCCCCCCTAGGGCGAGCCATGTAAGCAAAATAACCCCTTGGGGGCGATCCAACCTTTAAGGGGGTGTTTTTTTTGTGCGGTATCTTTAATAAAACTGATGCGCTATTTAAATTGTATATTTTAACCTTTTTAGAACTAAATTTCATGGTTAAAAGTTTAAAAATAAACCATGATAATTATGGAGACGCAAAAATTAATTTTATCTGATTTGGGTTTCGTAAATCAGATATTATAACTGATTTACGAAATTTGACTGCTATCTCGTCTTTTAGTGTTCTTGATTTGACAATTAAGGGGTGTTTTTAGTAGAAATGAAACAATACATAAACTGTGTTTTTTAACCTATTTAAGTAAAATTTTCATGGTTTTTTGTTATAAAATAAGATAATGATAATTGTGGTTACGAAAAAATTATTTTTAGCTGATTTTTGGAGAAAAAATCAGATATTATATCTGATTTACGTAGCTTGACCGCGTTTTGCGTTTTTTCATGCTATAACGCCTCTATGACGCCGATTTGACGCCGATTTGACGTCGATTTGATAATGAATTTTGTTTTATTACTTAATGTTTTATATAAATAGGCAGTGGTGAGGGACCATTAGTTCACCATCCATCCCCACCGCTCGTTTTCTCTAGAAAAACCGAGCTTGAACCATCCCCACCGACCATCCCGACCAAAAACGACCACCATTCTTCGATATATCGTCATCCACCACCGTTTAACGACATCGACCACCGTGAACTGCCGCCACCGACCACCTTCCGCCGCCAACGACCACCGTGATCCGCCGCCATCCACCACCTTTCGCCGCCACCAACCACCGTCCGCCGTCATTCACCACCGTCCGCCGCCACCAACCACCATGAACCGCCGCCATCTACCACCGCCCACTGCCATCCACCACCGTCCGCTGCCACTATGGAAACACCGGTAAATACTCTATCTATCTATATATATGTATATATGTATGTATCTAGACTAGTTGGTTTTGTATGTATCTATATATATATATATATATATATATATATGTATCTAGGGGAGCGTTCAAATAAAACCACTCAATTTGTAAAAACCGTGAAAACCTTATTCAACCAATCATAATTTTTCATTTTGTTCATTTTTTTGTAATTATGAGAGGTTGATTAACCATTCTTATTGTGGAGAGTGTTAATCATGAATATTATCATCTTCATTATTTTAATTTTAGAGAAATACATGAAACTGTTTCTTTAAAATTTCATTAAGTAGTATATGAAACAATTTCATAACCATATATGAAACAACTTCATCAAAAAAAATATTATATGAAACAATTTCATAAGATTAAACAATTTCATGAAAAAATATCATAAGATTACGACGGATGAGAGTAGTTTTTATGGTTTTTATAAATTTGAGTGGTTTTTATTTGATCGCTCCTCTATGTATCTATCTATATATATGTATCTATCTACATACATACATATATATATATGTATCTATCTATCTATCTCTATATATATGTATCTATCTATATATATATGTATGTATCC
>NW_020201282.1:18308-39941 GCF_001531365.2 Cynara cardunculus var. scolymus | reverse complement strand
ATACGGACATACATACGTACGTAAATATATGTAAATATGTGTACGTATTTAAATACGTACACATATATACGTATATATGTTAAGTTTCAATTTGTGTACCTATATATATATATATATATATCTTTTTTTCAGACAACGCGCCTCGACAGACGGGAGCGCTGGGCAATTGTGGGGTGTTCTACTGCATGTTTATTGAGCAGTTGTCCCAAGGACTAGAGGTCAATTGTGATACGGCCTACCGACCTTCATGCGATGATGTTTCGTCAACGTGTGACATCTATATTGTACTCAACGCGTGTAACTAATCCCAATTAAAAAATTTATTCCTTGTAAATGACATTGTTTGCACTATTTTATGAAATGGTTTTCGATAATATTAAAGCGTAAATCACAATTATCCTACAATCGTCTTGACGAACAAAAACCAATGCAATCACTAAAAAAGAGATCCAACTTATTGCCATCATCATCCTTAACCGGCGATCTTGTAAAACAGCTTCAAAAAGTGACGCTTCAAGATTATTTTTCGATCTTAATAACCCTGGAATAATTAGCACGGATCTTGGACACATGGGTGGATCAAGCCAATCAATAAATCCACAGTTTCTTCCCTACAAAAAAGTAAGGAATACATATATATATATATATATATATATATAAACTACCAGTTGTTATATACGAAAGTCATATATACGCAAACACTCACAGGTAATGAACAACAAAAGAATCGACGGCCTGGGTTGTGATCGGTCCATGACGTTCTGATGATTGCATCAGCACCACAATTGCAATGTCTCACCATTTTTTATCTACTGAGTTGAGAGGCAGTGAATAATTGATGGTGGTGTGGATTTGTAATGGAAAACAAGGTTATTTATAGGGAAAACATAATGAGACTTGTCACATCATCATCATTTCAGTACAATACATTTTAAAAGATCGAACCAGGAACTTTGACAACAATAAGTTTTTTACCTGATACTACTAAATTTTATCATGTGGATAGAGTGATTTTATTTTTTCTATTCTTTTCGTTTTTTTTAATGTCCTCTTCATTCCACCTAATGTTTCTTTCAGTCTCCCTGCATGCAAGCTCGAACCATGCATCGTGGTTCAGGTTTTCCGCCTCTTTGATTTTCTTTCTTGTATCAGCAATCCAACATTGTTGTTGCTTAATCTGTTGTTTTGCATCAGCAATCTGTCTCGTCCGCTCGTTCATCTCATGTTCAATCTTCTCCTTTTTTGAACGAAGGTCCGCACGTTTTTCCTGTAGTGTATCCAATTTAAGTTGGTAATCCTTGATAGCCTCTCTCAAATGATCGGGCATTTTTTGTAGTAGTTGACTTCTCCATCATTCTTATCCCAACCTCTCTCACTCCTCATTTGTCGTTGGAACTTTAAAATTAGAACTGAACGAGCTTCCGTCCATTGTTATAAAGAAAACAGAAAAATGTAGCCAGTAATATGTCTTCTAACATCAACCCATTAAATAGGAACATTTGACACCAAAAAAAGAAGCTTATATTTTTTTTGCAAAATAATGTCAAAAAAAATTTAAAAATGTATCGCCCCTGAGGGTAGAGTCACCAAAGTCGAGGCAAAAGGGGGAGGGGTGAAAGTACATTGGTAGGGTTATGGGTCAGGGTTTCAGGATGAATCTTGTAAGCTTTATGTCAGCGAAGATTTAACAACTCATAGACGATTTAACAAGTCCTAGCAGGTTCATGACTGCATTTTGTAATATTTTTGTTAACTTTATGCATTTTGTAAGCATTTTTTTCCCTTCTCAGAGACCAATCCAAATTATATTTTCTAAATAAAAGTTGTAGGTTGGTACCACATGAGTATATTAGTTTTGGAATCGTCTCATTTGGATCATCTATCTATTTTATATGAATTTTACAAAACTACAAATTAATAACGAAAAGTGTGCAAATAGCCTAAAAAACCGACCGGGTCCAGCCACTTCGAGTCATAATTGGATTTTTAACCGTTCATGAAAGTTGTAGTATACAGTAAGATTTTTATAACTGCAAAATACGGGCTTATTCCTACTTACGGTTTGTGAGTTATACACTGTCAAAGTACAGTGCATTGGTAGGTTCACGGGTTAGGGTTTCAGGACGAATCTTGTAAGCTTTAAGTCAGGGACGATTTACCAAGTCATGCCAGGTTCATGAACAGAATTTGACAACATCATGCCACCTATTAGACCAACTTTATTAAATCGTAAGGGCCGATAGTGTATAAAAAGGATGCCTTGTGAAATCATATATCACAACTTCATATCAAGTCCGATACAAGTACTTGTCCACTTATTGAAAGAAATGGCTGCAAACCCATTGTTTTCTCAAACAATGCCAACTAGGATGAAGGCTTCGATTGAAAAGGCCGAAGCAGAGATTAAGAAGATCACTGATGATTGGTGGGCTAACAGGGAGAGACAAAATAAACACGAAGAAGCTATTGAAGAGAAGAAAAAAGCTATCAAGCAATTGCAAAAAGAGATTCGAGCTGAGGAAAAAATTGTGAAGGACATCGCGAATGAGTACCAGTGATGCAAGAAATGATCAATGAAAAACAGTACTTGATTGAATCTTGCAAACAACTTTACTCAGAAGGAAACTAACAAAAATGTTATGTATTAACATTTTTGTTGTCGTTGATGTTTTTTGTTTTAATGTTACGTCTGATTGTTGTTGTTTCAGTTGATTCGTCTATGTATTGATGGTTAATGTTCATGCATTTCTAAATCAAGCTCCCATTTCCTATTAAAACAACAAAACTACACTTTAAAATCGTATATTTACTTACTTAAATCGTAAATATCAAATACATAGTCTTGTGTAGTATCAGATTCAGACGGACCATAATCGCTTGGACGACTAACTGATCTTTGACGACTACTTGAACTTTCGTGCGTCGGCCTAGGAGCTGGCATCGGACTCGGACAATTATATCGAAAATGTCCACTCTGGCCGCATCGATTGCAAGTTTTCACTATTGGTTCCTCGTCTCGTGACGGGATACGATCGCGGTTACGTGGCCTGCCTGAGTTTTGTATGTCCAAGGGAGGCGGTAGGACGGCCAAACGTTCGTTGGGCAACACATATTCAGCTTCTGGTGGAAGGGGAATGACTTCCTCCTCGTATGTTGAACGGTAAGAGTCGGAATTGAACTAAACAAAACAGAATTGACTGCAGTCTTGAATATCTAAACTTCGAGCAACATATATCACATGACCGCAAGCTATTCCAGAAAGTTGCCATTGCATGCATGTACAAGTCTTAGCATGCAAATCACATGTTTCTTTCTTATGCAAATCACATGTTTCTTTCTTATACATGTCGTCAACTTCAAACAACAAATCGCTGATAGGAAATACCTTCCATTTTGTGCTCCTATGTATTCTGTTTTCTAATTTGGCCTCCGCCCAAGGAGTCACTGCATTCATCATTTGCGCTGCAAATATTTGATATCATTAGAATATGTTACATAATCAAACATATAGTGAAAGGATGGTTGAATTTACCTCCGTTGTGCCGACGTATGAAATACCATTGTTGCAATGTCGCCCGATAAAATTCAACTAACATTGTTATCGGAAGATAGCGTGCAAACCGCGTTACTGTGTTGACGGACTCAACATTATTGGAAGTCATTGCACTGTAACGCAATCCAGGGAAGTGCGATCGTGCCCATCTAGCGTAACCAACTTCTTCAAGATATTGAGCGGCTCTAGGTAGACTATGCTGCATCAAATTCATAGTAGCTTCAAAGTCCGACAACCTGTAAGCTTTGCATGCCTCCTAAAACATCCACCGTTTTCTTTTCTCTTTAGTGGAGGTTAGGCGGAGGTTCTGGCTCAGATGCCAACAACAAAGTCTGTGGTGCGCGTTAGGAAATACAGTTCGTATGGCCAGGTCGATAGAGGCAGCCCTATTGGTTACAAAGGTTAAATTGGGCACATCACCGATACACTACCTCAACTTACGTAAAAACCATGTCCATGACAGGCCACTTTCTGTCATCCCCACTCCCATTGCAATGGGTACGATCCCATTGTTTCCATCCATGCCGACCGCTAAGAACATGGTGCCAACGTATAGCCCCTTCAGATGGGCACCATCCATTATAAGAAGCGGTCTCATGTGTCCTAGAAACGATCGAATCTGCAGATGAACGAGATTAAAAATCTAAACTTCAGAACATAAAATTATGACAATAATTAAAAAATATGACAAAAATTATTACCGAACAACCGAGTGCGACAAACAACATGTCGAATCGTCCAAGTCCATCAACAACGATCTCTGTCACAGTCCCCAGATTTGTTAGCTTCAGATTGTGACAATAAACCGGGAGATTGGTTAAACGATGATTCAGAGGTCCCCCTCAACAGTTGCAAGACATACATCTTTGCTCGCCATGCTTGGTTGTAGGAGATGCTTATATTGAACCGTTGGTTCACATCTTCCATGATTTCTTTACCACGATACATTCTCCTACAATCCTTTAAACTCTCTGCCAATATATGACCCAAAACTTTTTTATTCGCATTACGGTGGTTTGGGTGCACTTGGGACCTTGAACATGTATGTTCATCGTGGAGCTTCCGTACCTGAAACATACTGGTACCATCGATAAAGATAGCCATTAAACGCCAATCACAGTCCGAATCTGAGTGACACACCACCTCGTACCGGTGTTTGGATGATTTCTTTACCTTCATCCAAAAGTTTTCATGAACGCACTTTAATCCCACTGCGAGCTTCAGTGCTTCCTTCGAGTCAAAGGTTTGGAGAACTTTGACATGGGATGTAGGCTGGTAGGAAATGTTTCCCTGTCTACTTTTGATAACTGGGTCTGGACAAAGTGTTGGGTCGGGCATACCCCAAAAACTATTCATTACCGGCTGGATTTATTCAGAATCAGAGTTATCGTCGTCTTCGGCTATGTTCAAAATTTCGGTAGTAACAGAAACATCTTCGGCCATATCTACCTCCCACAATGGTTTTGACTGTTCGGGAGACCGGATCAGGTACGGGTTGGGAGACTGCATCGGAGGCATGTTCAAATCTTGAACAAAATAACTGTCAGGTTCAACGGTAACTTTTTGTTTAAAATATGAATTTCCAGCGGCATCATAAGGGAAGAAGGTGCTTGGATTTTCACCACTCCACCACTAGGGAAGAAAGTGCTCTGATTTACACCAGGAGCACAACCGGTAGGGAAGAGTGTGCTTGGACCATATGGGTTTGCACCGCTAATGTCAGGGAAGAGTGTGCTCACAGCACCGGGGTAAAAAGTATTTGGACTGCCCGAGTTTGCACTTGATGGATTGGATTTCCTCCATAACCTCCATTGTCGACCACAAATAGTGTCAACATTTTTGGTAAAGTTTGACGAATGGCATTATGGAAGATTATCACATCATCGTCGTCCATGAACTGATATAACGTATTCGTTTTAAAAAATAAATTGAAAGAACCACATAAACTTAACTTTTTCGTCACACGTTTGACGACCCAAAATACGTTATTGGCCAAGACAAACATATTGCACATGTGGGGGAGCTTATCGGAAGGTACTCTAACACACCATTTATCTCTTTGAATAAACCGCCACTTCGAAGATACACACAAACATCATCACTTTGACGTGATTTCATGTTTTGTGATGGTTGATTCTGTTTAATGGGTTAAAGGTTGTGATGGTTTATTGTATTGAAGAGTTAAAGATTGTGAGAGTATAATATATGAGAAAGAAATGAAAAAGGAGGTGTGAAAAATTATAAAGTAGGTGGTTGATATTTATAATGAAATTAGTATTACAAAAAAAGAAAAAAAAATACTTAATGGCAGGATCGCCCCCGGAGGCGATGGGATGACATGGCTCGCCCCTAGGGGTGGATCGCCCCCAAGGCCGATTTGGGTGGGTATTTTTGCAATTCCTCCAAAAAATAATTATTTTGTTAGAGAAGGTTGTATAAAATGGTTAGTTTGATGATTTTTTTCTTTCTAAAAACCCCTTAATACCTCTTTAAATTAGAATCGATCGATTGTTTATTTTCAGACCGTTAAATTTTTTAAAATAAAAACTGATAAACCATTACCCTGAAATTTTAAGTGATAGCCTAAGCGGTAGGGCTCTCGCTCTATCTCTAAGTACTGATCTTCCAAATCAATCTATGCAAATTGGTTTCTCCAAATCGGCCTCTCTACAAGGTATGTCGATCTTCCGATTTTAAACCCAAATCGTTCGATATGCACTAGACTCCTACCAAACCTCACTTTCAGAATCTTGTTCTACCTCCTGCTTCATATCTATATACGTGGATTTGGGTTATTAAAATAGTTATCATATGGGTGTTTGAGTTCCACAATCTGCTCGTATCATGCTCGTATGATATGTTTTCTAATTAGTTTGTGTTTTAGTTGACGCTCAGAGCATCATGTGTGAGTGTGTGTTCAATATCCTGAATTTGGGTTATTGTGGTTAGAATCGGTTTCGTAATATGTTGTGGGTTTTTAGAAATTTATGATGTTTTTGGGATTTTTGCAGCATTCGGATCCAATTGGAAGATTATAGGTGGTCTTTTGTTGTGGGTTTGGAACAGAAGCCATAGTGGAAGCAGCAGGCATGTTAAACTTCTTGGATTAAAGGTGGTCTTTTATTCCTCCAAAATAAGATTATTGTTTTGGTCTTAGATTTTGATCATTTGCCTGAAACTGTGGTTTATAATTCAATACCCATGTATATTTCCATTTATTTTCTAGTTCATTTCCATATCGAGCAGTTTGTTGTGTCTCTTATGATTTAGCAAATAGTATGGGTTTATCAATGTGTGTTATTACTTGATAAATGTTTTGGAACAAAATAAGGATTTTCTGGTTCTGCAGATAGTTTGTGTGGATTTCTATGAGGGGGATGATTTGCTGATAACCCAAGACATGATTAAACTTTACAAGAAAATCTCCGATGATTTTACTGCATAGTTTCCTGATAAAACATGATTGAATAAGACACATCCTAACGAAGAAGTTCATGTATGCCATACTATTTCTGAGTATTTGTCATAAATACCAATGTTGCAATATTTTTCTTTTTATCCTCATCTGCATGTGATATCATTTGAGTTGAATATGGCATATCCTCACCAAGAAGCATTTTACTAGGACCTTCAACTAATGACGAGCTTTTTGAAAGGTAGCATGATGATTGATTTTGACATTGATTTTGAGCTTTCCTATTTAATGATTTTGACATTTTCTGTAATTGGATTGTGTCTAATCCGTTCCATTCTTGTTGTTTACTTCTCTACTTATTTGATTTTGAAGTTTTTACTATTATGGTTTTGACATTTTTTTAGTTAAAAGGATTGGTTTTGATTTCTATTCAATTTGATTGGAAAAACAGAGGAAATGAAGTGGAAAATTAAAAAAAAAATCAAAGAATGATTGGTGATTACAGTGTGTATGTGTGTGTAATTATCAGAATCTAGTGAAAGAAACAGGTATTTCATTCACAATGAAAAACACATACAACCCACACTCAGAGGTGAAAAGAAGACTAAAAAATCACTAAAAGGAATGTACTTATATAAGTGAAAACAGTGTACAAATGACTGTTTCTATTTGTGAAAGAGATAGATACAGATATAGATATAGAGAGAGAAAGAGAAAGAAAGGACCCACCTCTCTCTCTAGCTTTCCAAGAAAGATTTCACCTTTGGTGGACTACAAGAAAGCTTTGATCTTTGTGTCAGTTCTGCTATATGGGATTGTGAGGGGGGTAAAATGGAGCATAGTAGCAGTCAAATATATTGTGTAATTGGATTGTGTCTAATACGTTCCATTCTTGTTGTTTACTTCTCTACTTATTTGATTTTGAAGTTTTTACTATTATGGTTTTGACATTTTCTTAGTTAAAAGGATTGGTTTTGATTTCTATTCAATTTGGGTCATTGTTTGTATATGGGTGTTGAATTATAAATTTTATACTTGAAGGTTAATGTTGAGTTTACTAATCTAATAATTTTGACATTTTATTGTGTGTAATCTTTTCCCTTCTTAAGAAGTTTTATCTTAAGAAGTTTTAAGCACTACCTGTTTTGTGAATTTTAATGGAGTTTTGTGTGGTGCCATAGACGATATCCCATGCTCTTCTACACGATTCATTGCTGCGAATACTGCAACTAATCTCATCAGCACCACCGCAACACCACCATTAACGGAAAGCTCATCAACAATCCATTTTCTTTCGGAAATTTTGTTTGTGGTTGATGGATGCTCTTCAATTCCATCAACATCATCATCGACTGCAAATATCCCAGATGTCCATTACACCAATTTCTTTTTCATGTAATCTCAGTGCCGCCACCGCAACGCTTTGCTTACACTCCATTGTCTCCAAGTATTTCTCTACTTCTATCCCAAAATTATGTACTAGTAGAAGTGGGAAAATCGAGGCAATAAGTAGGGTTTCTGCTGATGAGCTCAAAGAGCAATGGTTGAATTCTCTCACTTGCCATCCTCTCATTACAGAAACGGGAAACCAAATATTTCAACATGAAGAGGGTTGTGGAAATGGTGGGATTCTTTCAAGAAATGTCGATTCACAGTTTGTTATCGGGATTGACCCTGATGTTTCCGGTGCGTTGGCTGTCTTGAAACTTGATGATTCGGCCCGTTCTGCTCAGGTATTTTAATTACTCTATAGCTAACACACAAAACAAGAATAACAATATGCTGCAAGTAGTAACCATGCATTTTACCCATGAATTTTGTTCTGGTAATGAGTTTTTTTGGGCGCTTAATCAGAAAGAGGTCATCAACGCGATTTGCTTAACAACATATGTTGAACATACTTTAGTTGTAGCATCTATTAGAGGGGAGTGTAGTTGAGAATTTTCCCTTGAACATTCCAAATTGACTTTGACGCCATGGAGTGTAGTTGCATATCTTATCCGTGAACAAGGGAGTGCTTTATCTTATCTAACCCTCTAAGTAGTTGACAAGCCTCATGCTAGTGATTCAAGTTGTTTATTAAATAGGTCATTAGTGAAATAAATAGGTCAATCGTGAACTAAGTTACATGGATGGTGTTGAATCTAAGATTTCATGCTTGATATGAATCTCGGCTTTTTTGTTTACTCACTTGGAGTTATGTGGGTTAATGCAAAATTGTGAGAAAGTTGAAGATCGAAAGTGACACCTTGTGTTTTTACAAGAGGATAGGGAGAACATGGTGTTAAATTTTACAAGGAAACACAATCAAAGGAATCCTAGAGAATAATAAAAACTTTAAGGAAAAGATGCAGAATCTCTAATAAATAGTGTACAAATAAATTGAGATTTCAACATGTGCTTAGGTACTGGATTAGGGATTGTCTTCTCTTCGACAGTTGAATGGGGGTCTTCCTTGGAAAACCTTGGAAGGATGTTGCATGTCTTAATCTTAATGAGAAGAAGCACATAGAAATAGGGCGTTTTGATAGAATGTACAAACGCCGATCACAAGGGGGTGTAGGGTGATTTGTGGGACTTTGCAGGGCTTAGTAGTTAATATTAAATAGTTATCTTTGATTATTATATTAATTAGCTGTGTTTTATGATATCCTTTAGTAAGCTATACGAATTATGGTAGGTTTAGGAGATCATGAGTATTTGTAGGTCATGAGGGTTAAGGGTTTGAGGAAGGAAAAATTGAGTCTAGAATCTTGGGAGATCACCTACTCCTCGAATTGTAGGCACAATTCTGGTCTTATATTTTGTTCATTGATAAATTAAATAAGAGTTAGTTTGTGTTCTTATCAGAAGCATGTTGTTGGGTCCCATAGGCCATCATATCTGTTAGTGAGGCATTTTGAAGAATTGGTATTTTTTAGTGAGAGGGGAAAGCATGTAGCTGGACTCCTACATCGTGTTAATTCAGATAGAGTTCTGTAGGTGCAGGTCTTTCTAGTCTGTAAATGGTCATGTGCAAGCTGTGTACCCATGTGTAAAGATCCTAGTCTAATTGAGGACTCTTCATCACACAATACAAGTTTGTACACATGTTCAACTCCATTCCCTTTGGGTGCGTTTGGTACACTGGACAGGTCACAGGACAGAACAGAGGAGGGATCACTGTTACATGTTTGGCAGGACTTTTATGTGGAACAGACAGGAACAAAGTGGAACAGGTGTGTTCTACCCCCACCCCATGGAACAAGGTGGAACAAACCTATATTTTACCAATATAACCTCAAAATAAAACCTAATTCTCTTCTAAAACATCAAATACGCCTCCCTTTTTACATTTTATTCGTTCTTTAAATTTTATTTGCTATATTTTATGCTCTTTAAACTTTCACGTTACTGTCCCCGAGATATTAGTTTTATACGGTTTCTATATTTTGATTACTTTATGTAATTTGTTAAATATTAATGATAAAAAATTATATAGAAAAATATAAAATAAAAACTAGAAACTACATAAACCAATTATTTTGGTGTCATTTTAATCGTCTTGATAAAAACTTTCTAATGATATATATCGTTATAAAAGATATTTATTTTATTATAATTTAATAAATTACATAAAGTAATATAAATATATAAAATATAGAATAAATTACGTTTTTAGTCCCTGTGGTTTGTTGAAAAGTTCTGTTTTCATCCTTATGGTTTTGAAATTATGATTTTCATCCTTTTGGTTTATTATTCATCATCTATTTCGTTCTTATGATTTAAAATTTATTGCTTTTTTCGTCCCTATGGTTTAAAGTTCATTTCTATTTTAGTCCTTCATACTTGAAAGTAGTGTTTTGGCCATACGGACATAAATAGAAATGCATTGCAAACCACAGGGACGAATATCAAATTTCAAAACTATGGGGACTAAATCTGCAATTTTTAACAAACTACAGGGACGAAAAACTTATTTTGCTCTAAAATATATAAACAACTCATTAAGTATAAATTGGTCATTTTATTTGTTCTGTCATGTCCAGTTATGTCTTACCAAACACTGAACATCTGTCATGTCATGTTCTCTCTTGTCTAAATACCAAACGCACCCTTGGGGGGTTTTGAATGGATGTTTGTTGGAAGAGGCACATCTACCTGCATGCGGGTTTGAATTTTCTATCCCTGGACTCTTCTACGCTCCTCACCTTACCTCCTATTTTCACACGATCCTTCGTCATACCCTGTTATGGTGTATTTAGGTAAGTGGCCTCGAAAATGACATTTGGTGAAAGCTGGTAGTACCACCTTTAGGTGTAACTTTTTTCTTTAATCAATAATTACTTTTTGGAGGCACCATTTTCCTTTCAGAAAAAGGGTTTTGGTGGGTTTCCCAGCAAAAATATCGTATTTTCTGCTCTGCTAATATCCAAAACTTTGGGAATACCTTTTTGCGTAGATCGTGCAATTTTTGCATGATGTTTGGTATTTAAAGCTGTGGGAAGCCATCTTAACTGGAAGATGGATGTTCTGTAAGCATCATGATTAGTGTTGAAAAAGTCAAACCGTCAACAAAAGTACAAAACACAAACTATAAACCAAACTGCAATCCAGATAATAGAGATATAAATGAAGTAGAAAAATGAACTCATTGATACTCAGAATACTCAAAGAAGGAACAGTATTGACTTGATTACAGGGAAGATCCCTCTCTCAAAGCTGTGAAGCTCAGAAACAAAGTTGGAGATCAATATGTATACCCACACCTGAACACTCCAAGGTATATATCTAACTTCTCTACTTCCAAAAAAAGGTCTAACTAACTTTGCCAGCTCACATCTCTTTTTCCCAGCCTCCCCTGGGCCTTCTAATATAAACGAATCAGTTGGGCCGAAATTGATCTATTACTAACTTGTTCTGTATCATTTAGGGAGTGAAGGTATTCAAAACTAAGACCAGCATTGAGTGCTAGAAGTTATCGGCCTGAATAGATCTGTCTTTTAGCCTTTAAGCCTTAGCTTAGTATCGTATGATGACTATCTTGAATTCTAACTTATGTAATATTAATTGTACACCAAATTTGATACTCTGAAATCACTAGTATACCAAAGAGAACATATAGATGCACATATATCTGTAATAGTAAAAAGATATGGGTGTCTTTTAACAGTGCAGTTTAACTTTTTACATTGAATAAGCTATTTTTGTTGGTATAATTACTTATCCCTATCGATGACAGGTTGACAGGGGTGGGCTTGCTTATCTGTGGCCATTACAGATGGCTTGCAAGGTTTTCTGGATTTCTCACCACCTTTTAGGCTATGATACCATGAAGTAATTTAGGATGTCGAGTAACTTCTTATAGACATTGGTGACCGGGAGATTCATTTAAATAGATACAAGATGACCATAACACATAGGGATAAAGATGGCCATAAAGATACATTGGAAAGAGAAACAGGTTATCTGTAACATATACTATTCTATTTTTCATGTCTACTTTAATTTGGTATCTTGTATTTTTAGTATTTACTTATTAGTATTTATCATATTCTTAAAAAATTTAACATACAATTGCAGAAGTGTTTTTGTTTCCTCAACTTCTCTATTATAATAAAGAGTAGTTAATATTTAATCAGATTTTTTGTTGAGATTTGTTACTTGTTCAATCTTACTTTATGGTTGTTTTTGAGTGTGTACGTGTATTTATTAATGTTGGTAAGTCACATCTTTCAATTTGATGAGCTGCGCCTTCCCTTGTGCCTTGCACATAGGAGGCCCTGGGAGACCTTTGCGCCTCACACCTTAGCTGATATTGTCATTCCTCAAACCCTGAAAGAGAAATATTTATTTCCTCCTTTGACATTGATTTTGCCTTCAGCTTATCGCTTCTTGCCTGCATGAGTTGCATTGGAGGGGTGTATGTAAAATCTTTGTCATTGCGAAACCTCAATAGCGTGTCTATGTGCTTTCTTTGGGTTCTTTTAGCTTCCTTGATATAAAAGATGAAAAATGGATCACTTATCTGGGTGTTGGAGGATGTCATATATGCAAGATCATAGTTCACCTTATCAATTCCACATGAACCTTAAGGAATCATGAAGAAGCTTAAATGAGGGTTTTAGTACTAGGGGGAGAGGAAGGGGCAGTGGTAGGAAGTAATTATAGAAATCTTCTACTATTTTTTCCAGAATGCTTTAATTATTATACTCTAGTTTCTTATTTGATCAAATACCTTCTTTTTGGTTGACATATTTTTAAATATAAAATGAGTGCAGAAGATATAATACATTAAGATCATGTTTTATTGATTGTGATTTTTGCATCTACTCGTTCCAAGGCTAATATAATATTTGAAATCAAGGGTAAAGTTTTAGTTATTCACTTTGGGGCTATTTCCGGTGATTATTGTGACCAGAACTGTGGTCTCTGAACCTAAACTATTAATGTATTTTGAATTTTTTTTTGGAGGGGTTGGGTGTGTTAAAGTTGGATGGTTCATGGTACCATCAATCCATGAATATTTTAAATAACGCACAATGGTACCAAATACCTTCTTAATTATGATAACATTCACAAACTCCTAATTTAGGCTTCCTCAACCTTCTGGATCCCCTATCCTGTATCAACTAGCCAATTAAATCTTGCAAATCTCTGTGTAGGATCAAGATGGTTCTAATTATTTGCAATTTGTAGTTATGCTGATACAGTTCGCATCATGTTAGACCTTACACTATGACTCTTTTTTATTCAGTGTGGCAATTTTTGTGATTGCTTCTCTATACTCTGAAGCTCTAGGTATTACTTAGCTTTTTGTTGAATATATTTTCAATTCTTGATCTGGATAAAACTTCGTTAGTGAGTTTAAGAGGACTAGGGGCTATATATTTTATATTAACTACAAGAAAACTTGTTCAATGTTTATGATTTAATCATTTGTCCGATGATGGTATTGAAATGTGAGGATCTTTAAAAGATATATGTTGATGAATTTTTTGAAATCTGTTCGTCATCCATGTGTTCACATTGATTGATATGGCTTCATTAGTTCTCTGATGTTGTGAAATGCTGGATTGCCATTGTTGCCTTCAAGCATAGATGCAATTGTCTTCTTTTATAATCCTAGTTGTCCGTCGAGATTTTTGAAGTGGATTGAAGTGCATGTTGATTCTTTATTACTTTAAGTGCTACCATTTCTTTGTATCTTTTAGGTATATGATTCTCCTAATGTGAAAGTGCTGGTAGGCAACCGTGTACGGCGTCGTTTGGACACAAAGGCTATGGTTCAGTTGCTTCGAAGTCTTAATCTTCCAATTGGTATGTTACTTTTTCTGCCGTCACTCAATGTCTGGATACTGTTGATTAATTTAAATTTAGACACTTAACATTTTCTAGTTCCTTTTGATATTTGTAGTTTGCATAAACAGTTTATTGTTCCATCTTCGTAGTTTTCTCAAGTTTCTGTATATATATATTGGTGCAGATTTAGCATTTAGGTTTTGATTTTCTTGCTTTCAAGGTCGGCCCTAAGCCCTTGTATTTTCTATTTATATATATTCTCATATTAATCGATGGAAAAAACACTTCAAAACCGTATACATGAGTTTATAGCCACCACTAGTCACCAATTCCTAGCGATGCATATAAGCTAACAACTGCTGTCAGCATGGCGGCCCATCGCTTCTTTCTGCTGCCACCTGTATTCCAAACTACAACTCAGTTTTGTGGATTCTAGTTAAAATTGAGTTATTCAAACTGGACCCAGTGGTCCTTATTGTTAGAATGCCACCTCCGTAGTATAGTGAAGTCCACTGTCAAACTTGACAATGGTATTGTCATGGCTTTTCAACGCCATGGAGCCAGAAGTGTTACTGACAACAATAGTTGTGTCTCTCTAAAGAACATGTGGGAGTAGGAGCATCAGTAGATGTATTAATATACAATGTCCTTGTCATATTCCTGCTCAGTTACCCAGGTATACTCTCGATATGAATAAGGGACTCTGCTCTGACATATTATTTAACTCGATTTAAGAAGGTGCATGATAAGCTGCAAATACTTTTTTTTTAAAATCTATTACCACGGATCTCCTCAATCAGCAGAAGAGACAGCTCATGCTTCTTACTTTTTGCAGCATTATCTTGTTTTTCTGCCTCATCTTGGCCCATAGTTTTCGGTCATTTTTCTATCTAGTCATGCATTTTTATGTTTTTCCTTTTTTTGGCAAAAGTTGAGATTGTACTGCTAGGATATCAATGCGATCCAATTCTGAACACAAGTTAAGGAGGCAGGAAGTCTTCTAAAGCTACATTGACGTTGCAAACTACTTGAACTAGACACCTCTTGCATACTTGACAAATAAGTCTCAACACTGAGACTGCAATGAGACTGAAAATGAAGTTGAGGGAGCCTTATTTTTGAATATGCCATTGATATGGGATCCAAATGTGCTAATCTTGATCTCGAAAACAATCAACAAAGTGTTAGGGATCTGGTTCCAGGTTCATGAGAAATCAAAACAATATACTTGGATAAGAATCTGAGATCGTGTAGAATCATTAATACTTAGGAAATATTTTGACCATTTTCTGGCTAGGTTACATGAAATTTTCTTGAGGATAATCTCAATTCACATACCATTTTGGTAGAAATCGAGAGCTATAGACAGAGAAGTTGTAGTATCTTGTACATTAAAACTGTGAATGAATGCACTTTTAAAAGGTAGTCAGTTACCGGAAGTTAATGCACAGTTATTGGGCGGTTAAGAAAATGGTTGCTGCACTACATTCATAAAGTTACAGGCCATTTTGAGCCCAAGTCCCCCTTTCGAAGTGAAGGCTGGCTGTATGAAGTTGCCCTTCTAAAAAGGCTTATCTTCAAAGACCAAGTCAGCCTTCTGAACTCTACACATCCTTYTGAGTTCAGGACTTGGTCTTCTGGATATGCCTTTTGATTAGCATTTCGAAGCTATCCGATTAGCGGGATCGCCGCCAGGTGCTCTGCTCCATAGACCCTGACAGGGGTGGCCCTAGAACCCTGCAAGGGAGTGCCGCTCCATTTTGAGCCCAAGTCCCCCTTTCGAAGTGAAGGCTGGCTGTATGAAGTTGCCCTTCTAAAAAGGCTTATCTTCAAAGACCAAGTCAGCCTTCTGAACTCTACACATCCTTYTGAGTTCAGGACTTGGTCTTCTGGATATGCCTTTTGATTAGCATTTCGAAGCTATCCGATTAGCGGGATCGCCGCCAGGTGCTCTGCTCCATAGACCCTGACAGGGGTGGCCCTAGAACCCTGCAAGGGAGTGCCGCTCCATTGAACCCCCCCCCCCCCCCCCCGGGCGCCGCCTTATGGCGACATCTGGTCATCCCAGGTTCAATTTAGCTTATACGAGTGTGCACTCCGCACCTCCTAACTTGTCTTAAGCTTAACTACCGACCCCTTCGTTCTCTTGTGAATCCACTTACTACAACATGGCTTGATGATTCACTAAAATCACCAACACAAACCATGGTGGGGTGAGGGAATTTTGTCCGGTTGAAATTGTCTCGATAAATACGGGATCAAATGCCTTACTAGATTTGTATTTCACAAGGAAAGAAAGCAAACTTCCAGAACCAAGAAAAAACCCAAATGAGTAGACTCTGAAAGATACTATCTCTACCAAAAGCTACATATCATAGTAGATTTGACATAACGCCTTAGGAATGAAATTGAAGCGACCATTTGCAGAAACTGAAATAATCAAAGCACTTCTGAGAATCTGCAAACCACTGGAAGTTTATGACCATGAGCCTGTGCTTGATGAGCAAACAACCACCACGGTGTAGTCCTATAGCCTCCTAAACAACCTTGAAGGAAAATTCAAGACGAAGGGTGATGAGGAAATCTTGTAGAGAATGCTTTGACCATTAGCAGCAAGTAGTAGCTTGCCATAGGTGAATAGATCCTTTCTAGATACTATTCATTCTGCAAGATGCATCGTGTCTAGATCACCTTCTCAACATGGTATTGAGGTATGTCCTTGCTGCATTAGGCTCTTCCAACTTCAGCATAGGAGCTCGAGGAAGGAGAGGAGGGAGGAGCAATAAACCATCCTTCAACCAGGATAGAGAAAAAGATCGTGTCACTTTTGCAGAGAGTTCAAGCATCTAAAGTGAGATTGTTTCTTGGAAGGAGCCTTGTCTCAATCCCCTCCTCGTCCAACAGTGCCTACTTATCGGTTGGATCCCCCTGGATTGTAGGTTGCAGGTTTTTGTGTTAACAGAATCAAGGATGCTCAATTTCAGAAGGGCATCCCTCCCCTACTATTTGATAAACTCTAAGGTAGGAGCCTTCTTAGAGTCGAATGATTGTATTAATAGAAGGCAAAAAGTAATACAAGCAATTTGAGAGGCTTGTTCTCTCCAGAGCCACACTCGGTACTGTTGTCTAATTGCCTCCTTTCTCCTCTCCCCCAATACTATTTATTCTCTAATTCTAACAAACTTCTAGATTCACCGACTTTTTCTAAATAGAAATTACAATATGCCTCTTTTAACTTGCATTTGACTTCTCCCCTTGAGCCTTCTTGTGCCTGCTGTAAGTCATTCGTATAGGAGGCTTATCACTATTCTGAAGAAACAATGACCAGAATGTTCATCTGCTTCTGATTTGTCTTGTGCCGTGTTATTAGGTAAAAACAATAATATGTCTTACCTCCTAAAGCCAAGATCATATTGGTTCTTGTTTTCAGTAATTTCCTGCTCATATATGGGGGGCTTGTTCTGTTAGGTGTTAATGTTTTTTGGTATTTCATAACGTCTGTTGAGGACCTTTCCAATACTAGGTGGGATTCATTTATTAAATCTTACAGTGATCTTTATCTCTTTTTCCATGACTTTTGTGCTTATATTGCCACTCAATTTGCTGTTCAAATGTAAACTGCTCAGTGACAATGCTATCACTGAATTTAATAAATTTATGTTTCAAAATAGAACGTCGTGTGTCTTCATTTGCCTATAATTCAAGAGAATGGTGCTGTTGAATGCAAGAATCTTCAGCTAGCACATAAAGTCAATGCTGCGGAAATTTCTTTGTAATTTTCCATAGTCCTCTATTTCATGTCGCTTACTAGATTGATTGTGTTTGTTATGGGACATGTGTCACTGGAGCTAAACTTGATGCTAATCCTCTTTGATGCATGTTTATTGGACATTCCTATGTTTAAAAGGGTCATAGGTGTTATAGTTCTTCCTTATGTCATCATTTTTAATTCAGCTTATGTTACCTTTTTGGAGTCCAAAATCTTTTTTTTCTCTACAAGTATTGCTTGTGATTATTCTTCCTCTAGTTTCAAGCTATTTGAATAATTGCCAATGGCTGTTTTCTCTTACTTAAACGAGTTTACACTTGGCAACATTGACGTGCCTTTGATCCTTATGTACGCTAGTCTATGGGCATACCCATCATACACTCTAGGTTGACTGTTATTTGTTGTGTAACAGTGTTTTAGCTACTCTAATAGAGCCTCCTTTCATCATCTCTGTCATTCAAGACCAAGTCCCAGCTTGGTTGCTACTGTTAAAAATGTGATCGATTTTCCAGCTGGACATGAATATCATATCTGAGGAGAGTGTTGGCATTTTATTAGGGCTTACTTTTTTATATGTTGCATCAAATCTCTTAGATTAGATAGTTATTATATCTATTTTTGTGCATATTCAGAGCTGTATGCTATTAAATATATCATGGATTTACCTGCTGGGCCATATCATGTACTATATATTGGAGGTTCTGCCACATTGTTTTGACCCTAAACATTAACAGATAATCATAATTTCATCTGATTCTGAAAGATATTTGTTATAATTTGGTCACTTGGCTTCAGGAACAACTGCATACATTGAACAATCACTTCCATTTCCAGCAGATGGGAAACAGGTTAGTTTTTCATTTCCTGCTGTTACCTTGAACTTCCCTTGTGTTTTTTCTACTTTGCTATGATGAGTTCCACTCACGTTTCTTTCCTCTCATAGGGCTTGAAGTTCTTTACATATATGAAATTTCTGATTTTTTATAGTGATTTGTATCATCTCTAGTCTAACACCTACATTTTTGGTCATTACATAAAGCCACTACAGGGGGCTGCTTGTGCTTGTAAGATCCATTAGATGGTAATGAAACAAAGGTAGAATAAAGAAGCCTTTCATTAATTAAATACTGAATAAACTATGTGCCATCCTGAAAGATGCCAAGAAATCTTATTACACCAATGGTGTTACAGGTGTTAGACTAAGTCAACTAGTCTAGTTTATATTATTAATATTGTCTAGGGTCCAAAGTGTAATTAGTTTTACCCATATAAGGTGTATCAGATTATTATTATTTTTCAATCAATACAATCAATATCAAGTTTTATATGGTATCAGAGCCTAACCCTAACCCTAACCCTAAAATCGATCCTTCTACCTAACCCTAAAATCGGCGCCCTTCAACCCTAATCTGCCGGCGCTGTCCCTTCAACCCTAATCTGCCGGCGCTGTTCCTTCAACCCTAATCTGCCGGCGCTGTTCCTTCAACCACTCATCTGCCGGGCGGCGCCCTTTAACCCTAACCCTACAATCGGCACTCTTCAATTCATCAACAATCTGCCGACGCTAAAGACATATCAACTCAGAATTCATGGCAGCTATAATCATCTTTTCATATCAGGAGAAAACCATTCACAATTCACACAAATTCTCCTTTCTCAAACCTACCAACTATGGCTATTGGCGTTCTATGATTGAAGCTTTTCTCACATCTCATAATCTCTTTGGTTATGTTGATGGAACAGTACCGTGCCCTGATCAGAAAATCACCAACGAATCAGCAACCACCGACAATCCAAGCTACATTCCGTGGATCTCAAACGATGCCCACATTCGGATGCTTATCATCTCTACTATGTCCGAAGATTCTTATCAACACATTCAGGGAAAAACATCACGTGAGGTATGGTTATCTCTTGAAAGAGCTTATGCCCCTGTTACATCCTCTCATGAATTTACTCTCAAAACTCAATTGCTTAGAATCACCATGAAGGGTGATGAAAAACCAGCTGATTACCTAAGCAGGGTTCACGAATATGCCACTGCTCTAGCAAACATTGGAGAACCAATGAAGGACAAAGACCTAGTAATGCTAACTATCGCAGGGCTKCGAGAGGAATACAATGTCATTAAAGGCAATTTACTGACCCGTTTACCTCTTGTTCGCTTCAATGAACTGCATGGTCTTTTGTGTGATCATGACTATGTTTTTACAAAGAACTTAACTCCACAAGCTTTCCTGGCCAACACTGCTCCAATACCCCAGCCACTAACGGCTGCTGCATCTTCGATTCAACAACTGAATCTCGATCAACTTCAGCAACAACTCCAAAGCATTCAACTTGTGGCTTCTCAACTTGGTTATCAATTAAACCCCCTTCCCACCCCACGGGCTCAAGCATATTATGGTTCTCGGTCCTTCAACAATAACCGAGGTGGTCGAGGATCTCGTGGTTCTCGTGGCAACTAACGTAGTGGTTTCAATAATCGCCCTCGGGATAGCAATGGCTCCCGACAGTTTTCTTGGGCTTCAACCCACAACACAGTCTATGGCCATTGCAACAGGTGTGGCATAGGTCATCTACCGTCTCAGTGCCCAAATCAGCCGAACCAGTCTCATTCTACACCACAGGCCAATTTTACATCACACTCAGAGGCTGGCTCATCTTCTGGTCCCACTTGGAAACCAGATACTGGTGCAACTCATCATGCCACACCAGACCTATCTAGCATGGATAACTCAGAGGCCTATTACGGTAACGATTCTTTACTTGTTGGTAACGGTAATTTTGTACCCATTTTTCACATTGGTTCATCCGAAATATACTCACCAAACAAAACCTTTACCCTAACCGACATTCTTCATGTTCCTCAACTAAAACAAAATCTCTTATCTGTTCAAAAATTTTGCCTTGATAACAATGTTTTCTTTGAATTTCACTCTTCTTATTTTGTTGTCAAGGACGAGTCTACTYGCACTACCCTCCTTACGGGCCCCAGTGAACAGGGTTTATACTCCATTCGTCTTCCTCAACTCAAGTCTCTGCCGAAGGTTGCCTTCACTGCTGTTAAAGCTCCTTCGAACATTTGGCATCAACGTTTAGGACATCCTCATGCTCAAGTTTTTYGTTCAATTGTTTCTTATTGTTCTTTACCCGTTTCGGACAAATTATCAAATACTTTATGTTCTTCTTGTCAATTGGGAAAATCTTCAAAGACATCTTTACATGATTCCACTTTTCGTAGCAATAATATTTTAGATCTTGTTTACTGTGATGTTTGGGGCCCTTCTCCCACGCCATCTCTTGATGGTCATCGTTACACGTTATATGTGGATTTATCCCTTAAATAAAAAATCTGATGTGTATACTGTGTTCACACAATTTATCACCATGATTGAACGCCAATTTAACACCAAATTAAAGTATATTCAATCTGATTGGGGGGGTGAATTTCGGCCTCTCACCAATCTTTGTCGCAACCTTGGCATCATCCACAGAAGGTCTTGTCCTCACATCAGTGAGCAAAATGGCATTGTTGAACGCCGCCATCGTCATGTTGTAGAAATTGGTCTCACTCTCCTGGCTCAATCCAGTCTTCCTCAACGCTTCTGGTCC